>NW_009648645.1:1064138-1167797 GCF_000708025.1 Charadrius vociferus
CTTTCCCTTTGGTAAAAAGTACCAAGGCCTTTAAGGAGTTATGCATATACATATCTTTTAGCATTTGAGTTGTTTTAGCAACAGAAAGCATGAATATGACTTTGGAAGCCGACCGGTTTCTTGGAATAATAAACTCAGACGCAGGTTTCTCCAGTTTACAGCTCAGCGTCTCCAGCTGTCTGCATAATGACTCATCTAAAAGTGGCCTCTCCATGTAGGTTTGGCCAATGTGAGGTCCCGTTCCACCTGTGCCGATGGGGAGGACAGTGCAGGCTGTGGAGCTCTACACAGGCAATCCCAGGAGGGGTACAGGCAGATTTTCACACCTGTCCCCTTTCCAAAAGGAGGTCAGATCTGATCTCTCCTGAAATAACATAAAAAGTGTATAGTGTCTATGCTTCTCATTAATATTGTCATTTTTTAGTATGGTTGAGTGCGGAGAAAACCCTAATCTTGTGACATGCAGATCTCAAACAGGATTCCTTGGTTTGTGGCTCAATACCTTCACGTGGAGACTCAGATGGTGCCAGATTTTGGTCCTTCATTTACCTTCCTTGGCTTTATTTTCAATCTTCAGCTGTCAGTGGAGGAAGAATCAGGTTGTAAGATGACAGAATATCAGAAAAAAAAATTGACTGGGTATCCTCATTTTCTCATTTACAAAAAAGTCTTTCAGGCTTATTCACTGTAGACAACTGAATTTAAAGAAAATAATATAATAATAATTAGAAATTACAATGTTTGTGTTTTGGCTACAAAGGCAGGTAAAATGAACAGATTAACTGTTTTATTTGGCCACATAAAGTGATGGACCCTTCTTGGCTACAAAGGATAGAAAGATCTGTCTAAAAAGCCACTTATGTAACATTTTGCAATGACTGTTGCATAAAATGGCATTGCATCTGGTTCACCAGGAGTAGTGTATTTGAGTGACAGAAAGAACGCATCTAGACATGTAGCTGGGAAGTTAAATAATGATGATGACTTTATAAAATGAGAAATTAAATCATCAGGGAGATGTTGGAGGACAGGGAATCACAGTAACTTGGAGATTTTGTAAAGAGAATAGAGACTAGAAGAGATTTATAGAGCAAATGGGAACAAAATTTTTAAAAGAGACATATTCAGGAAAAGATGAATGAAGACAGATGGTGGAAAGAGAGGGGAAGTTTATAATAACTGACAGAAACAGGATCTGACAGCTCTGAAGAAGAAATAACAGAGTAGCTGTTAACACAAGGAGCAAATGTAAAGGTAATAAACACAGAAGTAGGCAGTGAAAAACATGTATCTCCTGAAATATTGAGGGGCAAAAAGAATTTTCTTGAGGCATGTCAGATTGATAAATACTCCCCAAAGACAATGATATGTTTAATTGAAGAGCACAGGAAGTAGTACCTTTCATCTGCTACCAGTTCTTGTATGCTACCAAGTACGTTATAAATAAATGAACCCACATCTACAATGTTCATCCTAAAAAAATACCCAAACTCCACCAATCTTTAAGACAGTAAAGATGAGTCCAACATATCTTTTGCTTTTTTGCACTTGAAATTGTACTCATTTTACTAACATGGAAAAAAAAAAAAACCTACAGGTTTTGATATTGATATATTTTACTTGGAATTTAGTTTTAACATTGTATATCTTACAGTTCAGATAACAATGCAAACCTTAAAAAAATGAGACTCTCAAGGCTCATTCTAATAAAGCATTTGATCAATATTCTTATCTCACACCTCCTTTATGTCAGGCTCAGAAGAGAGTGAAAGAGATTTTCCTTGCATGCCTACCTTTACACAGCTAAAGATATTTCAAGTCCCATGGTGAAATGCAGTAGGCAAAGCCCAGGCAGCAACATCCTGAATGGCATGCAGTGTAGGAATTATCCCTGACTTTGCAGAACACAGAGACTTAAAAAGCACTTTAATACTCTGAGGGATCCAAAAGTCTCTCCAAGCCATGTTAGGCTGTATTGAAACCTGAGATAAGATGGAATTATAGGATGCTTTAATAAGCAAAAAAATGCAAAAGACATACTGTTGAATTTGAGTGTGTCCTGACCAGTGTAGGTGTTTTACCAGTAATTGATAACAAATGTGTTCTATAACAATGTTTCCCTTATCAAAGAACATACTATTTATCTGTTATGTGTAGGCACATCTCTCGAAGCTAGTCTGATAAGAAGAAAAATGGGATATGTTGATTATCAACTCAGGAAATTTTGAATAACATTTCTGTTTATCATATATTAATATTTCATTTTCAGCTTAGAATAGCGTATTAGGTTTTCCAGATAACGTTGTGACTCATCTCATATATAGTAATACCTACATTAAATTAAATGCTTGCTTCGCAATAATGTATAAGAGAAAGATATTATTTATTTTAAGTAAAATGAGCAACTGAAAAGCAGAGGGGAAGTAAATGGCTTTTTTAATTCACAAAACCCCCCGCTTACTGTATCAGTGTCAAAATAATGCATGGTCAATCCACCAATTACATGGTCAAATACTCTGTATTTGACTTGAAATAATTACATCTAGCTGGAGCTTTGCCACTGCTCTGCGTGTGCTGAGCTGTCCTTGTAAAGGCTCTGCATACAGTTGTCCTCTAGGAGGACTTACTAGTTCTTGCTCTAACCTGAGGATTATCAGGAAGCTTTTGCTATTTGGATCATTTTAGATACCAGCAGTTGTTTACAGTTAACCCTGTACTAGTAAATTATTTTGAAAAATCAGCAATCCAGCCTTTAGAAGAGAGGGCAATTCTCATTAAGATTTTTGGAAAAGGAGATACACTTTCAATTGCTGAGAAAGAAGGTACACTTGCATTGTGCTTTTTACAGCCCTGGAGTCTAATTGTTAAAAACCCCTGCATACTGCATAATTATCCATAAAATACAGCTAACTATTAGTTAGCTTATCTTGAATGATCACCCAATGAACAGCAGACAACATTGCTAGACAGAAAGGCATATGAGAATTTTATATCAAATAGGCTACGCAAGTAAACTCTAGAAATGTAAAGACTACATCCAAAATCTGGCATTTTGTCTGCAAGTAATTTGTAAAACAAATTTTGTAAACCAAAATGGTTTTGTCTTTACAACAAGAAGCATGTTGATGAAAAAGTTTTGACTCATTAGGTAGTAGACGGACTGCCCATGAAGAGCTTTAAAGATAAAAGATTTGAAAGTTGACATGGAATATTCTAAGTCTTTCTAAATGATAGATTTTCCATCCTGGGAGATTTATTATAGTGATGCTTACAACTGTTTTGTATGCATTGAAATAAATGTTTCAGTACATTGCTATCGGTACAATTTCTGATTATGTGCATATTTAGCAGACATGACATTACAATTTTTGCTGACTTTTCAGGGCTTCGCACAGTATTCTGTACTCTTTTATGGTTATTACAATAACCAGAGGACAATTGGATGGCTCAAGTTCAGGATGCCGCTTTCGTATTTTCTTGTTGGAGTTGGGACTATTGGCTACAGCTTTATGATTGTCATTCGAACGTAAGTTCTCCTTGGCTCTCGAATAAAGTAAAGATAACGGGAGATAACTCCTCTGTTGACCACAGAGACCATATTTTAAAAAACATCCTAAGTGTAAGGGCAAGACAATGCAAGACCAAGTGCGAGGTCAAAGTCATGTAAGATTCCTTCAGCCTGTATTTGTTTATCTATTATTCTGCACCAGCAGTTGTGTTGCAGTGTTGTGGACATGGGAAAAGCCTTTACTGAAATAACATTACACTTCCCTCCTGCAACTTCAAAGTGAAAAATGAATGTATAAAGTAAGGAATAGAGCTGTCAGCCTGCCTTTTCATAATACTCTGCATCTAGCACAATGTCAGCTAACATCCAGGAAATTCAATTGTTCTACCTTTAATGATACCTTATGTGAGTTAAATTCTTTTAAGAAGGAAGAAGACAAGAAAGAAACATATGGTGAATAATTCTGTGTTTAACTCACAGTCAGCAGTAAATGATTCTCAGCAAGACTGTAGCGGTTAAGTCATATTTGCACAGTGGTGTAGAAGAATTAATGCCACTGGACATAGTAAGGACTTAATGTCCTGTGGAACACAAAATAATCTCCAGCAGTGAAAACTATGCTTACTATAATGTTAAGATCATAATGTTGAAACAGTTAAGAAGCACAGGCGTAAGTGAAACAGGGCCTAGGCAGCACAACTGGTGATATATTAGCCTTTTGGCTCTCAAATTCTGGACTGGAATTTTGCCTTAGGATCACAATTTAAATGAAATAAAATTAGTATTTTATAGCCAAATTAACTACTGGAATAAAATGTGATAATTCTGATAGTTTCTAAGAAGTAGGCTGCTAATTACCATAATGATTAATATCCTTGATTCAAGCAAGGTGACCGCCTACCACAATAATGCAGTTAGCTATAGTGGTGGCTTTAAAAGATGCCTAGGGTGAAAAAATCAAAGCATTGCAGGTCAAGATTCAAGGACACTTGTGAATATAGAGAAAACTGCAGTTAAACTATTTCCACCCTTTTGTGCTGAAGCGAGTATTTTTCCCTTGCATGAACACTAGACTAATTCATGTTCTGCTTTTCAAATATTGCATGGTATCCTGCATAGGGCCAGAAGCATTTCAGAAGAAAAAAAATATTCTTCAGTTATATATATGTATTTTTAGAGCAGGAACAAACTAGTACAATAAAAACATAATTGGTTTAGCTCAAAAGTATACTTTAAAATAATTTGATAATGTAACTGTGAAGATTAGAAAAGTTTTAGTCTCAGGCAATTGTATTTCAATGACTGTCACCCAGACCAAAATAGCAAAAAATCCCTGTGGCCCAAACAAAGGAATATTTTTGCAGAAAAAATACGTTTTATGTGTTAACTTCCTATCTGGCTACATGACACTAATGCTGGTGAATATTTAAGTAATATTATCAGCACTTCTTGCCATCTTCTGTTTTTTACTCTTTCTCCAGAAAGTAATAGAGTGGGCACAGGAACTAAAAACAGTGTAACAGGAGGTGCTACCATTATTCTGCTGTTGACTGAGATCTGGAAAAGGGAATGTCTACATGAAAGAGGTAGTGAGGATTATAAGTACTATTATACTATTTAGAGGAAATATTTAGATTTAGAGCTCCTTTCTGCAGCTCTTCCAGTGCATAATATAAAACGGAAACGTTTCTGGTTTCAAAGAAATGATATGCCAACCACAAGACTGTTCACGATTTCATTAGGGTCTCTTAAGAAGGAATTCTCTTAACCTTGAAACGAGCTGCAGGGCAGATCCTATGAAGAACCTTTCATGATCCCTGTCCCTTCTGTATACAAGCAGTAAAACAAAAGAAACCCAACCATGGTATTGATTTATGACAGCTCAGAAGGATTTTCTGTATTATTTACTTACTATTCTCTTCCTAGATTTGAGAGTATGTCTTTTACTGGACTGCTGAAAATGTGGTGTGTAGAATATATTGACATTAATAACATGACTCTGCTGCATTAGTGAGCTTTAAAATAAGCATTGTCTTTCCCTGACCAAGAAATCAATACAATACTGAAGATTAATTGGTTTGTACCTTACTAATATACTCCATCCTTGTGCATAATGGTTTGAATGAAGTGATAAAGTTTGCTGAAGCAAGACCACTATTATTACATGAATGACAACGCTTTGAAATAAAGAAATTATTAGTGGTCAAGATTAAGTTAAATCACCGAAGAAATAATTTGATGTTTGCGGATACTGTTATAAGTCTTGTTTATAAGTGCATAAAAGATGAAAGGGAAAATAGAAAGCTGTATTAGTGATACTTCTGTATGCTATAACCAGGTTTCATTCTGGCTTGTTATTTTAGAATTCTTTTTTTTTTTTTTAGTTAAGTCTCTAATCAAATATTGCAGATGCTCTGCAGTTTTCTATTTGAGCCATCTTCTTGATGTGCTTTTCCTATTCAGTTTCTTATCCAGCAGAGTTTCTGAGGTGTTAAGGAAATAAATTCATTCTTTCTCATCAAAATGTGTGTTGTGAGCTCATGAATTGTCTATGTATGTAAATCTCCATCCTTCTGTCTTGTTTCAGACTGAACTTTCCAGATTTAGTATTTAAAAATCATTTTAACATAGCAAAACTAGTTCTAACAAGGTCTTCCTGTGTCTTTCTGGCTTTTGTAGAATGGCAAGGAATGCAAATGAAGAAGGTGGTGGGGATGATACTAGTTTTAATTTCAGCTGGAAAATGTTCACAAGCTGGGACTACCTGATTGGCAATCCTGAGACAGCGGATAATAAGTTTGCCTCCATCACAACAAGCTTTAAGGTAAAATAGAGCTCACTAAGGAGAGGTAGCCCCATTTGCCTTTCACACTGATGTGAATCAGATGAAGCTAAGGTCAAATATTACCTGTCCCTGGGGCCTAAAACCTTAAACCAGAATTGGACAACTATAGAGCTGTCCCTTCTGAGGGATCCTTCTGAGTCTGTACGTTGTGCCTTGCCTTCTTAATTTTTTTCCTTTTGATTGTGGCATCTTTTGTGTTCTCTGTGACTGCAGTACTAGTTTTAGAAAAAGGATTCTACTATAAAAATAATCTTTTCCTTTTTCTCATCTTTGATGGCTTCCAGTTTCTATGGTGCTTGTCTGAAAAACTTTTTTTTTTTTTTAATGCTAGTGACATTTTGCCAACCTCATATTATCATCTTCTCTTGCTACACTGAAGAAATACCATAAGATAAAACAATAGGCGTGTCTACAAAGCGGTATTCATCACATCGGAAGAATTGGCCTCAGAATTTTGAGTTTATACTTGCTTTTCAGTAAGAAAAAGAGGTTACTTCCCTTGCATAATATAAAGGTTTTATTTTCAAATTAATTATGGTATATAGCACAGTTTTCAAGGCAATACAAGGTGGATTTAGGCCTATTTTCAGTTTATAGGATATGTAGATTTCAAGAGTGTTTGTGTGAGGAATCTGGGCAGGATGCGAGATGCACAGCTGTGAAAACAGTAAAGGGGATATATTCTGTCTGTTGAATGTTAAAGAATGTGTTTCTGCACTGGGGTCACTGGGAGACACCAGTGAAGCATGTAAAGGAAAATCTAGTTTTCAATTTAATAATGCACAAGGAATACACTGGCAAGGTGTTGCTGGGTAATGGACAAGATGCCAGACTTGCAGTCACACTATACACATACAGCATGGGAGCTGGAGGACCGAGTGCTAGCCGTACTACCCAAGCACACACAACACACTTCCTTTCTGCGGTGGTGGTATAGCCAATATACCACCTCACCCTGCCCACCCTCCCAACTGCAGGCACAAAAGACAACTGCACTCAAAGTCAGTTGAAAGAAAAGGTGCCAGAAAAACAAATATCCAAGAAATACTAACTGAAAGCACTGAAACCATGTGAGCTTTCCCTGCCCACCTACTAAGGGCAGCTTCTGAAAGCTATTTGGAGAAGAATACATATCAGTGGAGACAGAGACTTATTTTTGAGAAATAAAATCATGAAGCTTTGCTGTGTTCTTTGCAAATGAGCATGGAACCTCAGAGAGAAAGAGTGAAATCTTGGCTTGGGTGAGGTCATGGGAGTTTTGGTCAAGAGCTGCTGCAATCTCCTTTCATTTATGTAACAAACGCAAGAGGTAAGAAAAGCAGAGCCATGCAGAGTAATTATTGCGATGCAGGAGTTCAGCTTCCCCTCTGGGCAACTGATCTCTATACCAAAGTAAGAAGCTGTAATCAAAATCCCTTTTCAAGAGGACACTTCAGAGCAAAAGCTCTTTCTTCTAGCAAAAGTAGGAGCTGGAAATTACAGTTACGCCAGACTCTTAATATTTATTTGACATGGTCAGGAGTAAATGTGGGGCAAACATTTTATTCTGCATTCTGAAGCTGTGCACTCTTTGCCTTTTTGGGGGATTCCTACATCTAAACTCTCTTTTCATTCCTTTTGAATTACTGACTTTCAGAATAAAAACTTTTGGTCTTTTCTCACAAATGTACATTTTTAAAGTGTGATGGTTCCTTTTCTGGCAACTAATCACACATTTATCCTGCTGGGTCACTGAGTCTCATAGCACCTCGTAAGCTGACAGGACATGCTGGGGTTTTTTTTGGCACACAAGTGGAGTTGTAACAAGAATCAGTGGGGACACACTCGGCAGAAGCAAAGCAAACCCTGGGGAGCCAAAACCTCAGGGTCTGCCCAGGTCGAAAACAGACTTTATGAGACAATACAAGCTCATGTCAAAACATGATGCCCAGATCTGCATTTGCATTTATTTAACTGATTTAACTGGGGAAAAAATGTGGGATCTTGACCATTGAAGTACTCATAATATTCCTTTCTTTCTAACAAGTGCAGGAAGCTATCGTGGAGGAGCAGGAGAGCCGAAAAGAGGAAAATATTCACTTGACTCGATTCCTGAGGGTTCTTGCTAACTTCTTAGCCTTATGCACACTTGCTGGGAGTGGCTACCTCATCTTTTTTGTTGTCAGAAGATCCCAGAAATTTGCCCTGGAAGGTCTGGAGAACTACGGGTGGTGGGAAAGAAATGAAGTTCGTGCTAGCACATTTCTAAAATAGATGTGGTTTGAAACTGTGTTACTCTACGCTGCATGTTGCCTTTTTTTCCTGAGAATTTAAATACTCTGAGTGTGGGTGGTAAATATCTAACAAGAGCATTGTTCTTATCTCTCTGCTTCCTGCTGCATTAAAGTAATTATTAATTGGTTGGTTCTTTCAAATGCCCCTTTGTATTTACTTTTTATTTGAGGCCTTTACCTTTACTCTTTTCTGCTCTTAAGATTGTTTTCCAGCCACTCTGTGGACTCACAAGATCTCTTCAAGGAGCCCTATCTCCTGTTGCTTTCCTCCTGTGACTGGCCCGCACAAAGTGACTGGTGTGTGGGCATATCCAAAGTTATTTGGGGCTTCATGGATACAACTCTGCAGTGTAGCAACAGGATGGAGCTCATGCCTTCCAGTTCCAGCTGCCCAGTCCAAGAGTTCAATACCATTTCTTTGTGCTTAATCAGCTTTCTTCTAGAGCAGATGCAGCCCTGCCTGATAGAGGTGTATAGTGAAAGTGATTGGTTTTGCTATAACAGTGTGCAGTAAGCATTTGAAGTCAGTGTTGCTATATGAAAGCCTGGGCAGGTTTTACTTTCTTAGCAGACACATTGTTGTGGATGTTGTAAAACTAGCTGTTTGTCACTTAAAGCTCATCTTTTGAGCTGGAGTGGAAAGCAGATATCTGATTTAAGGTAAAGAAAAAGATGCTAGCCTCACAAAGCTGCTGGAATGGGTGATGATGAAATGAGGAAAGTCAATCCCTAATTTTCAACGGCAAAACCTGACTGAGAAAGTAACATAAAAACTCCAGCAGTCCACCTCTGGAATCCAGAGAAATGAGGCTGTTGAGATTGGGTTAAGTTACTTCATAAAATTTATTACATTTGAATCTGATGGGAAAGAAATGTTGTGTACAGACCTGCTTGGCTTAAAGCAGGATGAGCTTCAAGTGTGGCAACAGACTAGCAGATGAAGACAGTTCAGGAGGAATTCAGCTTTCCCTCAGTTGAAAGGTGTGGTAACAGATTTGTACTAGTAAGAACTGTGCTATCAAAAGCTGTTATATTAGCTTATGCTGCAGTCTGGAAAGTAGTTAAACATATGCATGTTTACATTCATTGTTTTACTTTTGTTTGCTTTACAAATAAATACTGCCAAGGAGACTCTATGCCTCAGAACTAAGATCAGCAGCAGGTGTGCCTCTAAAGGGGAGTGGATCAGGCAACATTGCCATTATTTGGCTAAAGATTTTTTCCTATTGACAGGTGATGAATGTATTTGTGGGATACAAAATATTGCCCTTAATGGGATATTATTATTGAATTACATAAATATATTTGGCATATATGTAACAGCCACTTAAACATTTTTCTTAATTTCTTAATCAAGCTTTCCTATATTTGTATCATTAATAAATTAATTGAGATTTTGATTAAAAAACCCTATAAACTCTTAATATACTACTTACAGCAAATGAAAGTGCAGCTTGTACATACAATTCAACCAATGGTGTGTAAAGATTGACTTTCTTCATAAAAAATTAAGCTGGTTCTGCAAGAAATTTCTTTTCATCACACTGGATGCATTAAGAGATTAAAAAATGCTTGCACATAGTTATGGTGTCTTTGGAGCAATCCAGAGTATATACATTTTATATCATCTCTTCCTGAATCTCACAGCGTAATAATGTGGCACTGGTGACTTTGTGGACAAGACCTGTTTCTCTCTGACTATCCTCCTCTGTCATAATGAGGTAAATTTTTCAACTCCCTCTTCTTATTGGCAGTACCTAGTTCTGTCAGATCACAGTTCAGAGAAAACTGTCTAGTATGTCATGGAGAACAAGAAATTAGTGGAAACAGCCAGACTGGGACTGTTCAGGGATTTCATCAGCCTTTGCATCACTTCTCATACGTGGCTGTGGCCCGGTGGCTGGTCATGGATGAATGATGAATATGCACCTTGTGACAAGTTACCCATGACTGTGGAAATTTTGGTAAAATTGAGAACAATGCCACTGATTCACTTGGTAAAGTATTCTGAAATTGGATGAAAATTGCTGAACAAAATTGACTTTTCTGGTTTGATAGAAGATAGTTTGCAGAGCTAGAAGGCAGTATGAGCATCTCTCTGGTACTCATGTACCCTGTTTTCTCAAGTATATTCCTGTACTGTTTAAAAATAAAACCACTTAAATGAAGAGAAAACTTATGAAGAGACCGACTGATTTCTCTGAATCAGAATCATTAAGAACATTTAGGTAAAGGGGAGATAAATTTTACACAGTAATTTTTTTTCCAGCAATAAAAAAGTATAGCTTTAACATTTCAGATCTTGAAAGCAGAAACTACTCCACAGAGTATTTTTTGCCAAAAATATCCTATTTACTTTAAGGTTCCCAGTATTGGATACGGAGTACATTTATATTGAAGTTATTAAGCAATGTTGTCAATGCTCTGTTGAATTCTAGAAGTCATCAGGCCGCCTTTATTAGTATGAAATATAATTTATAATTCTAATTTACTTTTTAAAAATGAGACTACATTTACTAGAAAAATAAGTCTTTATTAGTGCCTTCTGCGACAGATGTTAGACATATTTATCACTACTGCAATCATTGTTAGTGGAAGATATGATTTATTTTAGCTAGACTACTTACTCTTAATGAACTTACCATTTAACCAACAAGCAGTCAGTGTTCAGTATTTAATGTTGAGTTGGCACAGTTTAATATGCCGGGGCTCTGGTGTTTAGATGTGACTGCAGTCACAGGATATCTTACCAGGTTCATAGCAGCTGGAAAAGCTTGTCTAAGCAGTAATTTTCTAGGTTTCAGAGTGTCACGCAGGGACTTGGTATGTGGAGCAGTTAATGTCACAGAGATAAAAACCTGTGTTTTGAACCAGTTTTAATAATTAGTGTGTGCCTCTTGGGTTTTGTTCTTTTCTTAGGGAAAATTCTATCTCAGCAGGGCAGAGAGGGCTCTTGAGATTTACTCGGCAGATAGTGAATATAGGACCACATTAGCTATCACCCGTAACTCTACCATGTCTGCATGCTGGCATGCTGCTCTTCTTCTGGCACATCATTCCATAATTTTTAGGTCACACAGAACAGTGAAACTGTCACTGATTGATAAAAACAGTGAAAGGAAATATTCTCCAGCACCTGAGCTTCAAGTTGACAAGAAGTCCAGAATACAAATTAGCTCCTTTCTGAGATCAAACTAGATTAAAGTGGCCAAAATTCAATGGATGATCTATTTGTTCAGCAAAATCCACCACAAGAAACTAAAAAGTATGATGACAATAAATCCATGAAAGTATATGAGAAGTGTTTATGCTTTTGAAATATAGAACCCATCACAGTTTTCGGACTTTGAAAACTCAATGTGTTACATTTTGCCTCAGTAAAAAATTGCATTTTTGCTTATAATAATTTCTCATTTTTCAACTTTGCAAGTTTTTGTGCCTCATTTCACCTCTTATCTTAAAAAAGTCTTTTCTCCAGAATTAGAAATGCTCTTGAGGTGGGGCACATGAATAGTCAAAGCACAGAAAAATGTAGATAGAAAGCAAATGAGGAAGAATATGTTTGCTTTAGATAAGTGGCAAAAAAGGCAGAACACAAGAACAATATAGAAAATATTGAATGTTCAAGAGAAAGAAAGCTGTGACTTCCTGCCTCTCCCATGCAGCAACAAGGAAACTTTCAATATAGTTAGCGGGTATTATATTTAAAAGTACCTGAAGGACATACCTTTTCTTCCAAAATACCTACTTACTATGTCTTCCAGTATGAGAACTAAGGGACATCAAATGAATGGAGCAGAAGCCAGGTTCAGAAAAAGCAAAAGCAAAGGAATGGTAGATGATAGGTGCTAGTGCTATGAATACCAAAATTTGCATCTGTCTGAAGGAAGACTGATCTAAGGTATGAAAGAGAAATCCTCTGGGGTTTACTAAGTACACAAAAAAGCCCATCTGACTGAAATACCCAAACTGAATATAGATGGAGTCTAGGACTTATTCATATCTGTTTGCCCTTTTCTTGCTCTCCCCTGGGCATCTGTTGGGCTTGGCCAAACTTTGGTGTGGCCTAGGTCCTCTTATGCACACATTTGCTCCTGGAACTAACTGTGTGGGAGGATATCAGACACCAGAGTCAGTGAGGATTCTGATTTGTGATTCGACAGGACCACAGCAGGACTGAGCATATCTACTGATAAACAACCTGTTACAGTAAGTTTGAATTTTAAGAATTCATGATTAGTCATGTTGGCTGTAGTTGGCTCCTGCAGCTTTGCCATCTTGGACCATATTGGGCATACAGTCTTTGGTTTAATGGTGACTGAGAAATAACTGTCATAAACTATGTTTATAAAAAGTTTACACAGTTCATTATGAAGAAAAAGTAACCAATATTTTGATCACCAACAGCTCATCACCTTCCAGAAGTACTAAAAAATAGGAATATCCACAATTCTCATAGGAGAAAATTTATTCAAAGCATTAATGTATGAAATCCAATACAGCTGTTAATATAATAATGTAAAAGGTGGCAGGAGATTCAAATAGAAATTCTACTTTTTTTTTGGTTACAAACCCAAGTGCTGCAAGAGATGGTAGCTACAAGTATTTAGTTGGTTGTTTCTTTTTGCGTGTTATGAGGTAACAGTCACTTCTTGTTATTTTAACAAGGTAATGCCAGTTACAGATAACACTAAATACATAGGAAGCATCAGTGAATTCCTGTAATAATTAAAGAGAATCCACATACTTCTTACAGGGTGCCACAAGCCATGTGCAGAATGTACTACCGATTGCCTACAAATGCAAAAATCAAGCAATTATCTCTAGAACTTGTTAAAAAACAAGAAAAAAAAAAAACACCAAAAAGAAAGCACTTTATTTCTTTTCATTAAGAACACTGGTGTCGTGGATGAACCTTTTTCAAGAGTGGGAATGTATATATTTGTGAGCGAGTGAATTTATTTGTTGGCATAGTGCTTTCTGCTGCTGTGTTATTTCTGAGAAACAAAAGCAGTCCTAACTCTCTTGGTAGCAGGAAATTAAAAACGTATCAAAATTTATAATAGTTCTAGCAAAATGGATTCCAGCATGGATGAGAAATGCTACTTTCAGAGCAATTTGAAGACTAGAGTTCTGTGAACAATTAAGTTTTTTGTGACTAAATAAATCATTTTTGCTTAATTTTTTAAATATGATTCATCTCAAATAAACACCTTTGTGTTTTCCACCAACCTTTGTGACTTAGAGTGAGGCAATGTTTTCTGTTTCTTGTGTGTTGGGTTTAGTCCCTCAAAGACATACTTTTTGTAATGAAATTTTATTTTAAATTGAAATTGAGTAACTGCACTCTTAAACTTTTTCTATTATTTTAATTTTTGGCTGACACAATTAATTAGGACCAAAAGGTTCAAGCAGTCTTGAAATAGCTTTTATCCATCACTTAGGAACATTCCATTACAGGAACACCTCACTTATCTGGGCATTCTAAGAATTTATAAACTATATTGTATTTCAAACTTTCTAAAAAAGCTAGTTACCTGTTTTTCTCAGTTTGCTTTCAGTAAACTTGTTCAATTTCCACACCGCTAAGATGATGAGTTAATTTTATTAGAGGTATCTAAGAAAATCCGGCAGAAAGAAAAAGGGTTGATTTGGGTTTGCTTATGCAGTGAGAGCATGAGATCTAAGATAGACTAGAGAGCTGGGCAATCACCAGATATATGAAATTCAACAAGACCAAATGCCGAATTCTCTGCCTGGAACATAGTCATCCTGGTTATATATACAAATTAGGGGATGAGAGGCTGGAGAGCAGCCCCACAGAAAGAGATCTGGGGATTTAGGTTGGTGGCAACTTGAATATGAGTCAACAGTGTGCCCTGGCAGCCGAAAGGGCCAACCACGTCCTGGGGTGCATCAAGCACAGCATTGCTAGCTGTTGATGGAGGTGTTTGTCCCACTCTACATTGCATTGGTGCAGTCCGACCCCGAGTATTATGTGCAGTTTTGGGTGCCTCAATATAAGACGGACATCAAACTATTAGAGCATTTCCAGAGGAGGATGACCAAGATGGTGGAAGGCCTAGAGGCCAAGAATTCTAAGGAGTGTCTGAGGTCACTTGGCTTTTTCAGCTTGGAGCAGAGAAGGCTGGGGTGTGCCCTCATTGCAGGCTACAGGTTTCTCAAAGGAGGCGGTGGAGGGGGAGGTGCTGATCTCCTCCCTCTGGTGACCAGCAATAGGACAGGAGGAAACAGAATGAAGCCGTATCAGGGGAAGATCAGATTGGACATTAGGAAAAGGTTCTTCATCTAGAGGGTGGTTGCTCACTGGAACAGGTTCCCCAGGGAAGTGGTCATGGCACCAAGCTGGTCAGAGCTCAAGGAGTCTCTGTACGATGCTCTTGGTCATAGGGTTTCGTTTTAGGTAGTCC
The DNA here is from genome assembly GCF_000708025.1 of Charadrius vociferus. Classification (NCBI taxonomy): domain Eukaryota; kingdom Metazoa; phylum Chordata; class Aves; order Charadriiformes; family Charadriidae; genus Charadrius; species Charadrius vociferus. Next base: position 1,079,196 of record NW_009648645.1, read on the forward strand.
TGCGAGGAGTAGGGAGTTGGAGTCAATGATCCTTATGGGTCCCTTTCAGCTTTGAGATATTCTGTGATTCTATGATTCTGTGATTCTGTGACATATAGAATTAACTTTGAGTGAGATCTCAGATAATTCAGTGCAGTGTTTTTGTAGGAATGCTTTTTATAAAACATCTGTGTCTCTATTGGAAAGATGTGGTAGAGACGTAGGATAAAACAGTATTGGAAATAGATTTTGCTGAGTTCTCTAATAGTAGAATTTTGGTTAAAATGTAGGTTTTAGTCAGAATAACTAAAAGTTGATTATTTTGGAGGTTTAAGTGAAATGTGAAATGAAAAAAAGTTCTGATATATCCATCTGCAGTAGATCACAGTTGATTTTTCATCCCGTTCTTCCTTTGTGAAAACATCTTGTGACTCCCAGAGTGGATTTTGTTTTTCATTAAATAAAAAACCAAATAAAAAGTAGCAATGGAAATATACCTTCCACCAAAATTAATAATGACAAAAGAACTTGCTGCTAACATTTCATTGTGAATTTCTTTTGTTTTGTTTTGTTTTGTTTTTTCTTTTTTCCCCTCTCAGGTGAATATGGTTATGTCACTTTTAGGAATGTTCTGTCCAACTTTATTTGATGTAATTAGTTCTCTGGAAAACTACCACCCTCGAATAGCTCTAAGATGGCAGCTGGGACGAATCTTTGCTCTTTTTCTTGGCAATCTCTACACTTTCATTATCGCCCTAATGGATGAAATCAATCTCAAGGCAAGCTATTTACTTCCCTTCATTATTTTTAACATGTAGCTGGGCAAGTATGAGGGTTTCCAGCCAGTCACAGACATGTCAGTGAAAGATGTGCTTTTCTTTCTGTACTCTAAATCACATCCATGCCTGAGCTGGTAATAGGAGTCTTGGAGTAGAAAAGGTTGAGAGTTGGTAACAGCCTTATGTTGGTTTTTTTTTTTTTTTTCCCCCAATTTATTTCTTTACTTAGTTGGAAGAAGAAAAGATAGTCAAGTATAACATGACAATATGGGAAGCCAGTCTGTACAATGGTACTATTCCAGAAAATTCAACTGCTCCTCCAATACAGGTGGACCCTGCAGATGTCCCCAGAGGGCCGTGTTGGGAAACAATGGTGGGACAGGTAATGTAACTGCTTTGAGCTCATATTTGGAAATAGATCATAGTCTTTTACAGGATATAATTTCTAAACCCTCTTTATGTCTGCTAATAAGTGGCATTAAGGTGGCAAAATGTGAGGAAAAGCATATGCGGGCCTTTTTCCTGAGCTAAAAATTTGAGAAAAAATTACCCGAGTTTCTTGGGACCCTGTCTAGTGGGGAATTCTTTCTTCTGCTAGTTGACAGCATTGAAAGCACTTCTTTTATCCCCTCCTTTTCACTGTGCTCTTCGTTTACCTTCCTCTTCCTCATCCCATATTTGCCTTGAAAAACCTGTTTAGCAATTTTGAACAATTGGATTTGTCATAACCCCTAAGAAATATGGTAATTCTGATTACAATTTTGATCAGGAAAAATCAGTTTCTGACTACAACAGACCTACAGAAAGCATAAAAAAAAGGAGTAGTTCAACAGGAAAATATGTGTAAGATAGCTCTTAGAGCAGTGTGCTTTTGAGAAGGCATCTCTGTCTTAGCCAAGTAACAATGCAAAAGAACAATAGTGGTTTAATGGTAAATCTGCTCAGTCATTTTATTTGATTCAGTTGAAACTTTATTCTTACTCACCTATTAATATAAAATGCCATTTCCAAAGAATTTTCTAATTTCCCCCTTTCCTCTATTTGATTATACCCCATTGCTGTTGTTTTGTGCATGAGAATGAATTCACCACTGAATCACAACTTTTTCTGTTGCTCCATCACTCTGACAATCTCACCATCTGGCTATCTCCACTCCTGACTGAATAAATCACCAGCAGGGAGCAGACAGGCAGGAAGAACAGCCCCTCTAATTCTCTTCACTGAAGCTAAGAACATGAAGAACTCATCACTGCACTAATTTTCTCCTTAATTTCAGAACAGGAAGAGTAATTGCCTTTTGGGCAAATTTTTGAGAAAGCAAGCCATTCACTCCCCATTCACTCTAATCATACCCTGGAGGTCTCATCCGATAATATGAGCACAAATTTGACCAAAGGAAATGAAGGGCAGTTTTTCTTCTGATATTTTCCAGAACCGGTGAATGTAGAGGAGGAGTAGAGTCTTTCCCATGTTGAAGCAGAGTGAGCACAATTAGGGTTCTAGTCCAGCATTTCATGATTATTGTAATTACTAGTTGCTTAAATGTTCTTAAAGAAATTTTGCTCTAACAGGAATTTGTGCGGCTGACAGTCTCTGACACGATGACAACGTATATCACAATTCTAATTGGTGATTTCTTGAGAGCCGTCTTTGTTAGGTTTTTCAATTACTGCTGGTGCTGGGACTTGGAGTATGGATTTGTAAGTACCTGATTTGCTATTCTAAATGTTTTGTCAGATTAGCTCTTCATATTTTTGTAGTAAATTACATTTTGCTTTAAGCCCTACAGAGTTAACAGTTGGCTAGACACATCACCTTCAAAATCCCTGAATAACATTGTGTTAGTTTTTCTCAGAATTTGCTTATGCCTTAATATTTGTTGTATTCTTTAGACTTCAGTAAATTTAGGAAGTGTATTTCTTTTCATTTGATTGTGTAACAAAACTGAATATGTATTTTTGACACATTTCCAATTTGAAGACTCATTCCTTGTTCCATGAACTACAATCTCATTGATTTCTACAGGACTTCAGATAGGGTCTTCTAGCATATTGAGGCATCTACTCTTTGTGGAGAAAATTGTGAAAGAACTTGTTCTAGAAATCTTATTATACATATATTTTGGTAGAATTAATTTAGTTCAAATAAAGTTTGCAAGTCTCATAACATAAGTTGCTGTAGACCCACTTGGGAGTTGAGCCTTTTTTAAGCAGATCTGAGTGAGGCTAAATTAGCCAGCTAACACGCCTGCTCTGTAAGGTCTGATGCTGTTTTTTCACCTGCTAAGTAGTAGCCAGGTTACTAACAAAGTTTGTGAAGCTCCTGAAGTCTCTTGTGTACTTACTGAGAAGTATGGAAAAGAGCTAAGTATTTTAAGCTATCTTGGATACCTCTGTATGAACAGCCATTGTACCTGTTCTGACATTCTTTTGTGCTCCTTTCCTCAAAATTTTACCTTCGTATGTGAACAAATTTCTTGTTTTACTGAAAGCAGCTGCTTTGGAAATGGTAATTTTCCAGAGGAAGAGAAAGTTTTGGTGTTTTCTATAGAAAAAACATCTTTCTGTTGTAGCTACGTCATTGCTATAGGCTGGCTCCTATGAAATTTCGGCCTTTACAGCAAGGATCAGGTTTCTTCCTGTTAATTCTATGACGTGTCTCAAACGGGACTGGTGTAGGGCTGGAGACAAAGACTACCAGCCAGCCAAGTTGTCGACAAACAAGTTATAACCCTTGCAATATCAATATCAAATGCAGGAATTTGAATACAGCCTGGGTAGAGAGCCAGCACAGCTTGTGGAACCATGTATTTTCATACACTTAAATTGCGTCTGGAGCTTCCTTATATTTTCAGATGTTCCACAGCCATTGCAATAGCTAAGGCTGGATGTTAGGAACACATGAATCATTGTAGCCAACACTACATCTGACAGGAAATAACTCAGACATTGTATTTCCCAAAGATGTTGAAGTGATAGTCTGGACCTTTTCCCTATCAGGACAGCCACAATCAATGAAAAAACCTGAATGAATGCAAGTCTAAAAGCCATTCTGAAGACTGTAGGACAGTCTCTTTAGCTATGATGATTTGGCTTCCATTTGGGCTACCTGAATCCTCTTCTGTCTTGCTATTTACTCTGAATGAGCTGCTTTTTATGCAGGAACTTTTTGTTGCATGACCACAGGTGCCTAGAGCTATTTGAGATGACCCTGGGTATCCAGAGCAGCTGGATGGGCCTACTAGATATATTTTTTTGTGAGATGCCTGCAGTCTCCTTGTGTTGGAAGCCATACAGTGAACTGTAAGACAGTTTGGCTTGAATTGGGAGTGCCAGTTGTTAAGTGAAGACGCTTACATTCATCCATTAACACTTCAGACAATTTTTTCTCTTTGTTTTTTGAGGTTATTTTTTCTTAACATTAGAGATGTTAATAGAATACAATACAGTAATTCAATGAATAGAACAGAGCCCATAAAGGAAAGAGCTTTAATTAAGGGTCTGGACTAAAGTGCCGCACAGATAGCACCCTTCTTTCTATCCATTCATCCATAAACAGAGTAAAGAACGTAAAGACAGGTGATGAGCAGTGAGAGTGAACCTCACAGCCTACACCAAAGGGCTTCAACACTTTTAATGAAAGCTGTAGCATGTTTATCCAGTAATAAGGGGACACCTTTTTTCCATGATATGTTATTGCTCTCAAAGTGTCAACAACACATCTGCTGGTAGGGATGCTGAAGCCAATTTATTATTAGAATTTTTATTTGGCAGTATGTAAGAATGACTGTAATGGTCTGGTCCATTATGGTCATCAGGTCCAGTAAGCTGCCTGAAACAACAGCCAGAAGTGGAAGTGCAAAGTGGAAATCAGTGAATTTCTGGTAATATCTGAGTTTAAAATATTCCCTAGAAAGTAGCTATACCTGTGTCTCAGTGGTTACTGGCTATGATGTACCTATCATCCATTAATTTTTAGACTTTTTCAATACCCTAAATATTTTTGACAACCAAAATGTCCTTTGGCAAAGAATTGCAGAAATTAACTTGCATGTTGTGGAGAAAAACACTTCTTTTTGTTTGTTTAAAAATTAAATTTAATATTATTTTATTTGTTAATGCTAGCCCTTATGTTAAGAAGAACAGTCACGTGTTATTTGGTTCCGTATGATTCTATTTATCTCTCCATGTCACGTATAATATTCCATCCCTCTATACAGCTCTCCTTGGTCAACTGCTTTCCACGTTGAATACTACTAATCTATTTAATCTTTCTTCATATGAAAGCAGATTTCAAATACATGCAACATAAATATAACATTTTGCTGTAAAAATATACATATGTATGTATACATATACACAAAACTGCACATAAAGAGTGCAGGGGCTCCAAATATTCCCACATATAATACAGTACGATTAAAAATTATGACTTTAACTGGCAATTTTAATAGCATATCTTTGTCTTAGTTCAGCCATAAGGGAATAGTTATTTTTCTATTTCATGCCCCTTCCTCCCTCTATCAGTCATCTGTGTAATTAATACCTGGAAGGTACATATTATTCATGATCTTTTTATCCACCCACTATGGTGAATTGTGCAAGTCACAAACTATGGTGTAGCAGAATTTTTTTATGAGAAAGCTGATTAAACAAAATGTGACAATACAAAGCCATATGAATAATATGCTTGAATCAGACATTTAGCTGTAACGCAAAAGTTCAGAGCCACAATTTCTTACCAGAAAATTTTGTTCCAGTCTACGTGTACACAAAGTAATATGTATGTGTGTATTTCAATCGTTGATCAAATGCAGTGTATTCAATGTTTGCAGATGGAAATGTTCATGAAGTAGAGGCAAATAGGGTAAAAGAAGAGAAGTGGAAATAATTAAATATTTGGAAAAACAATTAAAGAGTCAGATGAATAGTTTAGAAATATAAGACTAAAGAATTATTTTTTTACAGTATTTATATGTCTATACTGGAAACAAAAAATTATGATACAGTACTTTCTTCAGCAGACAAAGAGATAATGAAACCCTATGGCTGAATTTTTAAGTAAAAATTAGAATCAAACACACTCAAATTAAAAATAAGATATTCCTGTTACACAGGGAAGACAAGGATTGGCAACATGTATCAATGCTTAAAAAGAATTCTTCAACAGTGTAACTGTTAAACCAAAAATATGAAAGATAGAGATATAGTTCAAACAGGAATTAAATCACAATGAAGGGCAGGGATGCCATCCAGAGGGACCTGGACAGGCTTGAGAAGTGGGCCTGTGCAAACATCATGAAGTTCAACAAGGCCAAGTGCAAGGTCCTGCACATTGTATCAGGAAAATGCCATGCACAAATACTGGCTGAGCCGAGAATGGATTGAGAACAGCCCTGAGGAGAAGGACTTGGGGGTGTTGGTGGATTAGAAGCTCAGCATGAGCCAGCAACGTGTCCTTGCAGCCCAGAAGGCCAACCACATCCTGGGCTTCATCGAAAGAAGCATAGCCAGCAGGTCAAGGGAGGTGATTCTGCTCCTTTACTCTGCTATTGTGAGACCCCACCTAGAGTACTCTGTCCAGCTCTGGAGCTCCCAACATAAGGACGTGGACCTGTTGGAGTGAGTCCAGAGGAGGACCATGCAGATGATCAGAGGGCTGGAGCACCTCTGCTATGAAGGCAGGCTAAGAAAGCTGGGGCTGTTCCGCCTGGAGAAGAGAAGGCTCCAGGGAGACCTTATTGAGGCCTTCCAGTATCTGAATGGGCCCTACAAGAAAGCTGGAGAGGGATTTTTTACAAAAGCATATAGAGATAGGATGAAGGGTAATGGCTTCAAACTGGAAGAGGGTAGATTTAGATTAGATATCAGGAAGAATTTTTTCACTATGAGGTTGGTGAGACACTGGAACAGGTTGCCCGGAGAAGTTGTGGATACCCCATCCCAGGGAATGTTCAATGCCAGGCTAGATGGGGCTTTGAGCAACCTGGTCTAGTGGGAGGTGTTTCTGCCCATGGCAGGGGGCTTGGACCTAGATGATCCTCAAGGTCCCTTACAACCTGAGCCACTCTGTGATTTTATGATTCTATGATCACAACAGCTTCACAGCTGATGCTGTACTGGAAGACACATTAGATGGCCACCACTAGCAACTCCAATGGAAAATTTATGAATTATTGTTTTAAAATTTACCCAGTACCCAGAACTATTTTTAGTTCTCCTTCCTCTGAACAAATCTCAAAAACATTTTCAGTAAAATACCACAAGCTGTGTTGAAGTCTGCCTGTTGGCCTTGAGTCATACTAATTCATTTCATGATTCACTGATAAGACGCAACAAAAGACCTTACAACACAGTGCCAGTATACTGCTGTTGTTGGAAATGATGTCTGCTGTAAGTAATCTTAAAACCTTTTGTACAAGCCTAATGAAAGCATCTTTATTATTTCTTTCAGCCATCATATTCTGAGTTCGATATAAGTGGAAATGTGCTGGGACTGATCTTTAACCAAGGCATGATCTGGTAGGTGTGGCAAAGCATGCTGCATCTTCAGGACTGCAGGATTTAGCTGTATCTGTTAAAGATTATTCTGAAATGTGGATCCTGTCCCATTGCTTTAGTTGAGGGAAGTGTAACACAATATATATCAAACTTTGATACACTGCCATAAGTGGGACCACTTCAAAACTAGTTCTGGGCTAAGATTACAGGACCAGACACAGAAGGATTTTGCAATGAGCTGGTAACACCAAGCAGTAAAAAGCTGCATTGATGAATCTTATCTTTCTTTTGAGTGACTGCAAACACCTGGTCTGTACTCTTCCTTTTTGAATTTCAGCCTTTCAAAATACCTTAGCACTCTTTTCCCATGTGTCATGTGAAAAAAGGACTTAAAACAAACATATGTGCACTTACCTATGCAGGCACGTGAATGTGCTACAAGTGCAGTATTATTTCTTAGCTCTAGAGGGGAAGAGGTCTATGTTTCATCCCCTTTTTGGACTTTACATAAGTGATAAAGAATACCAGTGTGTAGAGTCCTTATGCAAGATGCTCAGTCTTCCTCAGGAACTGTCCTTCTCAAGCACTGTTGACTTCTCGAAGATAATTGTTGCTAAGGCCTAATTTTTCACCTTTAATATAACTTTGCTGATCAGTCTTTTTGCTTGGCAAAGGTCCTCCCTTCTGTAAAACCCAAAGGTTGTGTGCTGTGTGCATGTCAAATAAACGCAGTAGAATTATGACAAAGAAAGAGGCTGCAAATCTCTTGTAGCCTCTGCAAGCAAACCCTGTTTGGGGGATGCACTGAGGGCCCCAAGAGCAGCACCATGGGCTTGCTTAGAAGGAGGGTGTATTGCTGGGGATGAGCATGGCACCACCTGTGGCATTGTAGTGACAGCATGCCATAAGGGTATGGCTGGAGGGAGTCCAGCCCTGCTGCTGTCATGTGAAGCATGTATATTGGGTCCCGCACCTTCGAAAAGCAGCTAAGGTTCACAATTGGTAGGTTGCTATCTGACTAATTTCTGATAGAAAACATTTCTCAGGCTGCTGTTCATCGAAACGATGAGGCTGCCACATAAATTCTGCTTGCAATTTTATAGACAATTAATGACACTAATACTTTCTATTGCTGTAATTAACACTTGGGAAGATAGTTGGAAATGAGTATCTACCTGACAGATGTTGAGGACTAGGTAAGGAAGTAAATTCCTGATTATTCTCTAAAAAAACTTCATTACATACCTATGGATTTTATACTTCATTACATGAACAGACTCTGTGGACTTGTAAGCTGCCATGCTCCAATATACACATTCTGGCACAGAAACTGTGACTTGTGCTTTTGTGATGCTCTTCAGATACAGCATGCTTCTGCTTATTGCTTATTGCAGAGTTGGGACCACAGTTACATGCTAACTGATATTTGCAGGGCCAAATAAGGCACTAGAGCTGTAGTGTTTTTCAAAATAATGTCTAATGATTTAAACTGAGAGCAAAAAAAATGTTGACTGGATTATAATAAACATACACTGCCCAAACTGTGTTTGTCATTAATACATACACAGGGTAAACTGGTTTCTGTTCTGTCTGAGCTATACAAATTCTATTGCACATACTTGTGCTCATCTGAAACAGAATGAGTTTGAGGTGCAGCTGGTGAGCTGGCCGTATCACAGAGCTAGAAAGGATACAAGAGGCATGTATGTGTGCATCCTTTTTTGCATACAAGAGAGAGACCCTGTGGTTAGGAAAACTCTTCTCTTTCTCTGTGTTTTCACAAAGCAAGAGGGAGGCAACTCATTTGCATGTCTTCTGCTTATTAATAAGCTTTGGTAAGAACTTTTCTACCATATAATAAATGTTATACTGAAATATTATAATAACGGACATAAGTTACCCAGATTTAGAACATGTTGAAATGGAGTATTTTGCAACTGATTTCCATGAGGGTAAGGAACAGGGCCCTGAGGTGCTCTCTCCCTTTTCCTGTAGACTAGCAAACCCTTTATATTTTTGTTGAAAATTTGTGAAAAGAGGAAGGAGATATATTAATACAATAGAGTCCGTCATAATATTTGTGTAGTTGGAAGGTCTCTTTCCAACCATGTAGATCTATTTCCTCTTTTTTAAATAGAAAAACTGGGGTGCTCAGAGGCAAAGAAGCTCAGCCCTGGTCACGCAGACAATGATTAAGAAAAAGTAGATTCCTGATCTCTTACATTTTGTATCATTTGGCCAAGCAAATGAAAATAATTGCTCTTCAGTTGGCATGGCACAAGAAACAAGGTGTGATAGGAATAAAATGGTCCCAACAGTTTCAGTGTCATAACCATACGTGATAAGGAAAAGCAATATTTAACAGAATCAATAAAAAGTTTGTTGGAATGAAGCTCTAAATAACCATGGTAACAGAAATAAAATAAATGTCAAATAAGCAAAAATGTCCTTCCTAAAATAGTGCTGGTATATTAAGAAAAATAATAAAGAATAAACCAGATTATTTTGGTAATACCTAGCTTTACGGCTATCCATTTTTATACAACACAAGTGAGATGATACCTGAACTAACGGGACAAAGTAAGAGTGGGTAACATTTCATCAGGTGATCATTTAATTTGAAGAGAAAGAGGGCTCTGTAACTTTGAAATAAAAAGTTCATATGGAGAATTCTCTCCATACACCTCCAGTTCCTCTTAAAGCAAGACTGAAGAGACAAGACCACTAAAAGGAATATTAAGATGTTTTTATGAACTTGATTTCTGAGTGCACAGTGTATATGGCTGAAAAGCACATTGACATAAGAGATAGGTGGCATACGTAGGAAAACAGAAGTCCTACAATGAAGGAGTTATTTTTTTCTTTGCTTTTTTCTAGGATGGGATCTTTTTATGCACCGTGTCTCCCAGCAATCAACGTATTCCGCCTCCACACTTCCATGTACCTGCAGTGCTGGGCAGTAATGTGTTGCAATGTCCCCCAGGAGAGGGTCTTCAAGGCTTCCAGATCCAATAATTTCTACATGGCCATGCTACTTTTCATCCTCTTTCTCTCCACACTGCCTGCTGTTTACACCATTGTCTCTATCCCACCATCTTTTGACTGCGGTCCTTTCAGGTTTTTTGCCTTTTACATCCATCTTTTGCTATTAATGTAATGAACAGCCTCATCACATCACAGTGAACAGTTTAGTAATGAAAAGGGCTTCTATAATATGTGTTAGCATCTGATAGGCTAAGTGTTTAATTTCTCCTTGTGGATAACTCCTGAAGCTTGAATTCTAGAAAACTGAGTAATTCTTTAGAACGTTTTACGTGAAATGTAGAACAGAAAATCTTTTCTTTTAGTTAGTTGTCTTAAGGAGTACAGAAGTGACTTGTTATGTATCCCTGGTCTGTTGTCTTGAGAGTGATGGCTTTCAAGAAATATCTACATATGCCCTGTAGGAGGGGCATGTCAGAACGTATGGCTGTGTGCTAAATGTATGGTGGTGCAGTCTTTGACTGCTGTGATTCCCTTCAACTGACACAGTATTTCATACACCTGTATTACTACTGTGAAGCTGAATCTGTTTCTGAAGTCTTGAAGATTTCTAAAAAGTTAGGCCTGCCTTGCCTGTGCAGACACGTGCCTTGCATTCAAGCTAACTTAGATGTTGCCACACTTTCTCCTTCTGTGCACACTACCTGGGAAGTCCAGGACCATTTTCATCATCTTTACTTGCCAGGTAGCATGACATATAGCTCTATTGAATACAAAACAACAGTCAATATATGAAATGAAAATTTTTAAAATACTTTAGTCTTTGGTTTTGCACAAAGTATTAGCAAAGCAAGAGCGGAACAGTAAAAGAGATATCCTGATTCCAATGAAAGGTTTTACTACTGTGAATAAAATGAGATCTGCGTAATCCCCAGTGCACTTTGTAAAGGAGCAGAAGTCTTGCCACATTAACTTTGGCCAAAGACAAAATAGATGGGAGATTGTTTCTAGCCTCCTGCAATAGTCACAGTCACCTAAGAGGGAGAATTACGTGACTTGCCAAAAATTCTGATGACATAGAAAATTGCTTGAATTTATGGAAGCAATAGTAACAAAGCAAGTGATGCAAAGTAGGGTTTTTTTATTTGTCACAGCAAAGAAAGTACAGAGGGAGATATCTGGAGTCAGATTTGAGTAGCTGCAGTTATTGAATGAGATATTACTGAAATGGTAAGATTACTGTCCAAAATGAGAAAGATAATTGCGCCTGCAACTTTTTCTCCGTCAAATGTGGATATATTTTATTCTTCATAAAAAATTTGAAATCTTCAATGTAAATTTTAATGGGGGAGGACTTGAAACTAATGAAGGTTCATTAAACCTGGGTATAGGGAATGGTACTATTGAGCAGTCCATCGATAAATACTGGTAGTGCATGGTTCTATTTTAAAAAAAGAAAATATTTTCCAGTTAGTAACTCAGAGTCTCAACTATTATGAAACTTCTGATTCTGTGGTGGGGTTTTTTTTGTGTTTTGGTTTGCTTTGGTTGTTTTTTTTAATTCATTATTAAAGGCAACATATACGACTCAACAGAGACTTGCCAGGAGTAGGGAAGCCAAAACAGAATTAGAAAAGTTGCAACGGAATAATCTTTGTGCATGCTGGGGAAAAGATAGGAGAGCACAGAGTGGAATTTCTCATCTACCATGGGTGGGTGGGGGAAGTGGAGACAAAGAGCTAGCCTGAAGAAGAATTCTACCTGTGAGCTTTTTACATTACTCGGAAGGGGGTAAAGGTTGAGAACAATAACTTAAGAATAAGACCTCGTTGTCGGAAATGCTTTACAAACACTGAAAAGAGGTGACAGGAGACCTCAATGACTGGAATATCAGGTGGCAATTTGATGGCAACTCCTTTAACCAACTAAAACTACCAGTTAGGCTCAATACACATAAAGACCCATTTTGCTGGTTTTGTTCAGGTAAAAAAATCCAAAGTCTGTATTGTGAGGCACAGCCAAAAGCAAAATAAGCAGGGAGGGACATTTTGGAACATCTATTGAAATGCTTCTGCAAGAAAAAAATGTTAATTTTCTAGGGAGAAATACTTTCTAGATAAACTGGCCATGGAACAATTATGCATGAAGGTTATTAGATTGCTGTAACAATAACGAAAATCTCCTGAAACACAGACACGGACTTCTGTAGCACACCAAAGAGAGAGGAGAACTAGGCTGAAGAGTGCTGAACAGAAACCGGTTGCAAGCAGACTTTTTTTGCTTATCAACCAGACAAAGATGGGATTTGGATTTTTTACCAGGACTTTATAGAGCACAAATTGCACTTCACTCTTTGGTTAGTAGTATGGCGTTCACAACTCAGTGTACTGATTCTTTGAGGAGTAAACCTTGTGGTAACTGCAGACAAAATGTATTACCATATAATAAAAATATTTGTATTTCTTTTCTTTAAATGCATAAATACTATTTTAAATAATATTCCTTTCAGGGTGTCAATTTTTAAGCAATGTTAATATATAGTTTATTGTCCTTTTCCCAGGTTTAATTTGATGTGATTAACCAATATATTCATACTACTGCCTTGACGTTGCCGTAATATTTGTATATGATGTATTGTCAACTTTTCTGTTTAATAGTGGGAAGACAAGAATGTTTGAAGTCATATCAGAAACTCTGGAGCATGACTTCCCTTCCTGGTTTGGGAAGGTATTTGGTTATGCCTCTAATCCTGGACTCATCCTACCTTTTATTTTGCTGATGGTGTACGTATAGATTATTAAGTCAAAGCTTGCTTAGTCTAAGGTCTGTTAAGTTTCTTTCACTCTGAATCTTCACTGCCTGAGTAGCTAATTAAACACAGTGATGATTGCCCTGTGGTGAGGGACTTGAAGAATTCATGAGCCTTTTATTTGTTCATAATTAATGTGTGTTTGCACAAAGGGTAATATCTCTTTTTTGTTCAATGGTTTTCTTTTTGTTTTTGTTAATGCTTTTCAAAACCATTGTTGCCATGATAATGGCAAAGCTATTAAAATGCAGAAACCTATAAGGGGTCTGAAGTGCTGTGACTTTGATCAGCTTGTCCAGCAGGCAGAAGAGCACATCATAAATCCTTAGCAAGTTCAATAGAAACATGACCACCATGAAGCAGAGTTATTTCTCAGTAACATTCAGCGAGTCTGATTGTCAGCGCCTTTGGTTTTTCCTTGATAAACGATATACTCTGTGCTGTTGGGACAGGAGTGTGAGACAGGGTGTTGGAGACTTTATGAAATAGGGCTAGTAGAGATTTTTTGTAAGTCAAAAAAAGAAAGAATAATGACCTTAGAATAGTCTTTCTCAGGAAATGTGTTGAGTCCTGCTTTATAAAGGCATTTTAAACTGCTATATACGTATATCGGATTATTTAGCATACTGTTGAACTAAGTTAATTCTATGTAGAGATGAGCTGGGATTTAACCCTGCACTGTAGCGCTGCCAATAGGTATAGAGGCGATTACATGATACAATAGAAATTGCAGAAGGATTTTACATGAGCAAAGTGAAGATCTGAGTTTAAATTTTGGAAAGATTCACTTAACAACAAATTCTATTTTAACCTTGGGCTAGAAAAACAAAGAATCCAGACTGTCCTCTGAAATAGATGGTCAGTTCCTACTGATTTTTATTTTGAGCATTGTTGCTTTCTTGGAATGATACAAGGCAAAGATACTATAAATAAATAAATAAAAGAAAATACAAGGCAAAACCAGGCAAACCAGAGAAAATTGCATATGCAGATTAAATATTTACTACTTACATCAATAAAAAACTTCATATCAGAATTTCTTTAATTAAATCAGTATGGTGAAAAATACTAATTTCATAGACATCACAAAATTACTACAATACATAATGCACTGAAAAATGAAATTACTTTGTGCAGTTTTGTCTTTGTCTAGTAGAAGGAGATTGTAACTTAAAACAAAAATTTAAACATATGCTTTTGGCTCTTTTCTTGGCAGTACTTGAGTTTGCCTATTATATTAGTTCAAAAGTTTTTATAAATATGATTTACTTATTTTTAAGGTACATCATACAAATGAATTAACTTGTATTTTAGAACACAATGCATAGTGAGCCATAGCCTTATGGAATGTCTTCCTTAACTACCATAAGATTGAACATGTAGTATTGACAGACAAAATAACTTTTTTCATCTTCTTTTCCCCTGAAATAACAGTACCTTTTTCATACTATAAGGAAGCTAATTATTATTTATCAAAATATTACTACTGATTAGTCATGATAACTGAGGAAAAGATACAGATTTTATATTAGCATAACTGTAGTTGTTGCTATAGGAATATTGTAAAAGTCTATATTTAAATCACTACCTAACAAGAAATATTATTTTTCTTTAAATTTAGCTTGAGTATTTATTATCTCAACGCTACATCCAAATCCTACAAGGAAGCTAACTTGGAACTTAAAAAGAAGCTACAGAGTGTAAGAAATAGAGAATTATTGATTTTTGGTTTTACTAAATATTAAAGAAGCCATTCATATCACTGACAGATGCCCTCTCTATCTCCCCATCATTAGCAAGCAGAAGAAAATAAAAGAAGAAATAAGCAAAAGGCACAAAAATCAAATGAACAAGAAGAAAATCCATTTGAGACAGAACCACCAAAGCCAAAGCAAAAAGAAAGCAAGCAAGAGGAATCCACTCCAAACCAAGGTAAAGAGTGTTTTGAACTCGTCAGGGTGAATTCATGTATGCCAGACCATAGTCTTCTTCAGTGCCTTTATGACTTCCTTTGCCCTAATGTCCTCAAAGACATTCACAATACTGAATTACAAGTATTAGCCTAATCTTCAGTCCATTTTTTCTTTCCCTGGCTTGTTTAAGAAATACTGTAACGTCATTCTGCACCAGGCAACACCAAATTAAACAAACAAACAAACAACCTGTAATAGAGCTATAAAGAATCACAAGATTCCAGCCCTCCAAAAAAAAAAAAAAACCCACTTAAAGCCTGGTCTGAATGTCAGTGAACAGAAACCTATCACAAACCAGTTGGGTCCAAATCTTCCACACTCCTATTGTATTTCATTGGTCCAAGACTGCTCAGGACAACATTTGCCAGGTTCACCAGGAGAAGGTATAGTGAGAACACCGTATGGTAGCAATTCTTATCAGAAAGCCTAGCTTGGTCAGGCAGGCTGCGCAGGGTGTTTCCTTTTCCTTGGACACCACTAGGCTTTCCCCATCATGGATGCATGCCATACAGCCTGTATAGGTTCAAGCCTAGCAGAGAAACAAAGATTAGAGATGACTGTCTTTGGAAGAACCACATGCAAGGCATGTTTGCAGCCTCAAAACCTACCTGCTTAACTTTGAAATTGCTTCCTTTATCATCATTTATAGATGACATCCAAGTGTATCTAGCTACTTGGGAAAAGCCTCCACTTTCCCCCATTGGGGCTTTACAGAAAGAACTGGAGGGAAAATACAGTGTAAAGGTGGTGAAGGTGCATTACCCCAGATTTCAGGCTGTTGGCAGGGGAATCCCCAGACCTTCCATCAGATTCTGGAGTGGACAGGCAGCTGCAGGATTTCTCTCTCAGGGAATTTCTTGTTTGCATGTTCATTTTTTAAATTCTGTTCTCTGAACACATTTCAGACACCAAGAAAGGGCAGGATGGCAATGAAGCAAAGAAGACAGGCCAGCCACAAGAAGCCAGCTCCTCTCAGGCACTGCAGCATCCAGGCCCTGCCCCAAATGGCCACTATCCCCCACAGGGCAGAGGAGGAAACCTTCTTCCCCCATCCATAGCTGTGACAAGGCCACCGGGGCCCAGGGGATATGGAGTGCCGGGCTATCCACCCGGAAACCCGCGCTTCCCGGGGACGCAGCCCGGAATGCCCCCAACTACAGATAAGCAGCCTCAAGCACATTGTGATATGGTGAAGGATGCTGAGGAAGAGAAGAGTGGTCCTAACCCCAGACACACTCCTGCAAATGCAGAATGCCGCTCTGTTCGTTGTAAATCTTCATGTGCATAGAAGTTACCCATGTGCTTCAGTTTTTGCAGGATGGGAGGCTTCAGAAGATAACATTGCAGAGAATAACAGAATCACAGAATTGTTATGGCTGGAAAAGACCTGTCTTCTTTCATTTGAAAGCATTGCAAAAACGTGTTACCTGTGTCAATAGGTTACTAAACTTGGGGATATTTATTAGAAGAATGAAAAATGTTTTGTATTCAGTTGATTACTTTCTTAGAAGCCTGAAAGCGCATCCCTAACATCTTTTCCTTTTTCTTAGAAACACACTTCACTGAAAACATAACTTTGTACAAAGTGTATGAGAGTCAGTCATATTTAAACCCTGCATACAGCTTGTCTTCTGCAGGTCAGATATGCTTACCCAAAGATTGCAGATTGCACATGGGAAAACTATGATCTTTTCAAAAGCTGGGTGGTTACCTCTAAAGTCTTTGGGAAAGTATTAAGAAGGTAAAAGAAAAGCAGTATCCTGCCTGCTGCTATAAAAATTTAAGTTCTATCGCAGCTAATAATAATCTTATCACATTCTGAAAGACTAAAAATAAATTTAAGAAATTAAAATGCTGAGGAAATATCTCTTGTGCAGAAAAACATATTTGAGGAATAGAGGTAAGACAGCTGTGCAATTTCTCCTAAATAATCACCAGGATTGTGTTATGGCACAGAGACACTTATTGTTGCATAAGAATATGTGCTGCATAATCTGCTCTGTGGATTTATCATTATACACTTGTATGGACCTCTGTAGACTTCAGGGTGGAACAGGTCCTTAGTCTGATAGGTCTTGTGGAAAAACAGGATAGATGCAAGCCCCTGGGAAAGCTGATGTAACTAATTCCAATTAGACAGATTTATTTTTATGTTTTGATTTTATTTACTTGTGCAGAATTTGGGCTTTAATAATTATTTTAAGACTCACAAGATTAATAACAAGGAAATTAGTCAACTGACTCTCTTCTAAAAAGTAAAGGTAATTCCATTGGGGCCTTCTATATAATACAGGTCCATTTTGTACAGTAGAAAAACTTTAACCATATCTCAGCATAAAACAAGCCTGTGACATCACAAAACAACTTCCATGTAATTATATTGTGGATCTCATTGAAAAAGACTTATCAAAAAGCCCAGTATGTATGCCCATAAAACACAATGATCCAGATGCAATTTCCAGCTCAGGAAGTCTTTAAATCGATTGCCAGAACCTGGGAGGATTAACCAAGGGAAAGTTCACTTTATACTTGACTTGACTCTTATACTGCTTCCATAAGCATCTGCTATCATCTGGAGATAAGATTTGACATCAATCAGACCTTTAGTGAGCACCAGAGTGGCTGTTCTGCATAGAAACACTAAGCTCCGATAACCCAACCAAGAGATAAGTGTAGCGTAATAACTGCACGAGAAGGTCTTCTCTAGCAAACAGACTGGAAATTCACTGCTACTAGGCAAGAAGACAAATGAGTTAAGACTGGATCCAAAGATGTGACTGCATCTGGGGTGCAGCGAGTCTTGTATTTTAAATTAGAGAAAGTACAGCTAAGTGTAGTGTAAGCTGTTTCATCTTTCTCAAACAAGATTTCTAATCTATGGACTTCAGACATGTGGAAAAAGCACAGTAATTCAAACTGTCTTTTAATCTGAAATCTTCTTCTGACATGATTAATTTTTAAACTGCATATGTTTTTAGCCCAGAAACTGATAAGATTGTCCGTAGTCTTACTGAAGTTAAGCATGGGACCTAATGCTCTAGGCTTTCCATGCTTTTAAGACAAACTTTTTCCTACAAGTTGGGATTGATCTGTCATGTGACACAGATTTGCATAGAAGTTTTAGCTCACTGTTAACATTTCATAGTAAGAAAACACTGGATACTCTTTAGGAAAAGGAAGATTGTTTATAGAACAAATGAAGAAATGGATTTTAAAGATGCTTGGTGATCCATCTCAGTTTTTCAAGGTGTGTTGGAATAAATTGGAGTTGTAAACTGGATTTCATGCAGTCTGGTTCCCCTCCTGTATTCTGAGTCTTTCAGTTAAAATTCTTTGTCTCTACTTTTTCTGCAAAACCACCTCATGCAACCTTCATCCACTTACTTATACAGCTACTTCTTTGTTTGATTCCTGTACTGTGCTGAAAAAAAAAAATGATCTTGCTTATAGAAACAGAACATATTTTGTTTTCACTGGTGACACATATACCATTTTCATTCTTCTACGTTGTTAGACCTGCAGATTGTGCTGGGTATACTTCAGAGCTCTATTATACAGCTACTTTCCATGAATATCAGTGCTCAGTGCATCTTAGCATGTCCCACATCTTCCTCTGCACAATTTACATGCCGTCTTCATAGAATTTGGCTGAGCATTTCGTATAATTTTCTGTGCAATAAAAATGCACTTCACTATATTAGACTACTGGTACAGAGTGACCTTCAAAATATTTTGAAGTCCCTGCCAAAGTTTTAATTTCATACTGATCCATGAAAAGTATAATTACTGTAAAATTATGGTTATTGAATACATCTCTCTTCTCTGATTTGCCTTTTTTCTTCTGTTGAATTAAATATTTTTACTCAATGACAAAGTTCTACCCTGGGACTGTTCAATGGTCTCAGACGAACAGGAAGCAAAAGGATGAAAATAAAGTCCAGACTTGACTGAACTCACAGCAAGTGACTGACATAACTTTTATAACATATTCTTTTCAACACTAGATTTGTGGTAGCTGGGACCTGAAAGTAACAAATTTAATACATGCAATAGTAACATCCATGCAGCTCTGCAGAAAATTAGAGCTGTTGTAAAGCCAATGGAGGTTTAAATCCAAGGAAACTTTTTATTACCCTACACTGTTTTAAAAAACAAACACACAAACACAGAATCCTCACTGGAAAATTAGATGAAGTTTTTTCTCTCTGCTGAATCCTTTGCTTCACTTTCCAGTTCTCTGTGAAAAATCAGGCTGTTAAACTCATTACGGCTAGAGATAAACCAAAACCAGGTAACGTCTGCTCTATTTGTCCTTTGTCGAAAAATAAGGCTGTATGAGTTCCCTATGAGCTTTATACTGTCTGTGCCATATATCCTGCCTATAGTCTGTACTAATTCATTGAAATAATTGAAAAGAAAAAAAAAATTGTTACAATATAGTCACATAAACAATATTCCCCTACCTCGTGTAGAAAAGGTCGTTATAATCTGAGGAGCACCCATGCTCAGTGGTTATAAAAAAAGCTATGGAAAACAGTATTTCCCTAAACTAAAGAATATCCTGGGGCTGTGACAGAAGATTCTGTTTGGATGTGGCAAACTCTGCTTTACCTGCTGTTTACAGTCTATAAAGACTGGACTACAAAAATGTCTGCGTATGATTGTGCTGTGTAACTAATGGTACTTATCCAGTTATAAGCATACTCACTGGCAGCTGTGCTTCAAGTTACTAAAGTCA
Source organism: Charadrius vociferus (assembly GCF_000708025.1). NCBI lineage: Eukaryota > Metazoa > Chordata > Aves > Charadriiformes > Charadriidae > Charadrius > Charadrius vociferus. The sequence continues at coordinate 1,098,956 of NW_009648645.1, forward strand.
GGTTAATAATGGAATGCATACTTTTCTGTGAGTTCTCTGTTTTCTCCATTTATTTCAGATCAGCTAGTGTCTTTAATGAACTCATGAGCCTAGTTATTGCCCAGTAATTGGGAAGCAGCATTCACCATTAAGGTCTGTGGTTGCATTACGGTTGTGGGACCTAACTGCAGCATAGCTTGGAGACACAAAACAGATAGGCACCTACTGCCTATCCTGTAGGTGTGAGGGAAAGGATGCGGTTCTCATCCCCTGGCATGGGGAGGCCATGGTAGTCCATGGAGACATGGCTACACCCCTATGGTGCATCCACTACCACTGGGAGAACCTTTTTCAGTTTTTATTGCTCTCCCTGGTGGGTGGAAATAGAAGTGTTTCCAGGACATTGTGTCAGAGGCAACAGTGAGGCGGAAGGTTGTGACTCCCTGGTAGCCCAGCTGTGGCTCAGCCTGCTGGCTCAAGTCACTCAAACCACCCCAGTCATGGGGGTGATTTCAGCAGCAGGCTTCTTCCAGAGGGGCACAGAGCAGAGGTTTTTGCAAGCCACAGCAGGAGACTCAGAGAGCTTCCCTTGACAGCTCAGTGATGCTGCCCTGCGGCAGTGGCGTGGGAGACTCAGGTCCTTGGGCCACAGCTGTGTGCAGATGAGCTATGTCTCACAGGGCTGACTCATGCACTGATGCTAAGACGGCGCACAAGGGAAAGGAGACCAGGTCAGAGTCACAAGGATGCCATGGTAATCGTTTGTGAGACTCAAATGCCAGCATGGTTGCTTGTCAGACACTCACTGAAGTATTTCCTTGGGTGAAACGGGACTGTTAAACTGCAGGGCTTTGGCTGCTGCAGTAACTGCTTTGGAAGGGAGGAAGGGCTCTGAATGAGGTCGGCTACATCTTAGTCCCAGCCAGCTGTTCTCCTTTGGTCTCAGCAAAGGAAACAAGTCACACGCAGCCTTGCCCCCGTCTTTCCTGTTCCCTTTCAGTTTAGCTTCTTTCACTCAGCACCATGAGCAGGAAGCTGTCTCTCCATGCCTGTACTCCACCACACACAGACACCAAGTCCTATGGACAGCTGCTATATACATATGGGACATGACAGGTGGCCATTTCCCTAAATAGCAAGGTTATCCAGGGAATTCATATGTGTCTGTGTTAACAAAAGCAGCAGGATCAAGATATTTTTATGGCATTATGTTTTTGTCTTATTGCCTAAACACTGTGGGAGGAGACTGTGTCATAAATTACAGGTCCTATTGACAGCTTGCAAACAGCTGTCAATAGCTGTTGCTGTTGCTAAGTTTAGGACCCAAATGTCCTACCAGTAGGAGTATTTGAGTATAACGTTCTCAGTGGAGTATGTGTTTGTATTTACACTGTTAAAAGATTTTAGGTTAGTGAAAAAAGAGCTGAAAGATGTTTGGCATTAATAATAATTCAAGGTAGGGATAAATACCAGCTCCCTACATGTCTGGGGAATACTTGAACATGCTGACCTGTAGTTCAGAGATCTGATTCTTTTATTCTGCTTAGCATGAAGATCTAATGAAAGGAGCTTGTATTCCACATCAGAATTCTTTCCTTTCCCTTGAGACACAACGTTTCAGCTGCAGTGCATAGTCATAGAAATCTGTGAACCACATCTGCAGAGGTTTTAGCAAAATAATTAAAAAAAAAAAAAAAGAGTATTGCACTCTTTATCTGAGGTCCTTTTTTTGTCCTTCAATTTTTGTTGGAAAATGTTTTGTGTGTTTGTACATACTACTCTGCACAGTTAACATTACAGCTATGTACATTTCGAAAAATATTGCTTATTTAATTTTGAAATGGCACAAGGAAGGAGAATTTCCAAAATTGTGGTTGATTTTCTGTTTAAATCCATTCTTATAATATGCACATTTCTTTCATACACTAATGAGTTTTGCAGTAAATTATGTTTATCACTTACCATTTGACTCTTTTGTCTGTGTCCTTGCCAGCTGTTCATGGCTATGGGGAGAGATTTTAGTATTTCAAACTTTTAATCCATTGTGAAGAACTTCCTAAAAAATAGAATCAGAACCCTCTCTATCTTGGAACAAGATCAGAAAAAAATAATCCAATATATAATCTTTAATAGTAATAATAGTTATAACCCATTATCTCAAAATACTGACATGGAATAAAATTACTACATTGGAGATATTTAAATTGCATAATTCTTAGAGAAAACAGTTTGCAATCAATATAAATTCTACTCATGAAAACTACTAATTTAAAAGTTTGAACTTTCTGACTACAAAGCTGTACCTGTGCTTATGCCACAAAATTAACTTTTCAAACTAAAAGCTACCTTTCTGCAACAAGCTAACCAAAAGAGAGTCAAATGGCTAACAGACCATTAATACTATTAGTTTGCATCTCTGACAGGGATGATTCTTGGTTTTCCCACTAGATAAATCCTTTTTTAAGACCTAGAAAAATGAATAGAAAAAACAGGAAAAGGTGTTATGTAATAATTGAAGGCAAAAAAACCTCTTGATATACTTTCAGAGGTTCTCAAAGTACAAAGGCCTAATCTTCAGCAAAACACTGATATCCATCGGTAAGATAATATCAATCTAATTCGTATCTTATATAAAGTAACAATTTGACCCTTATAGTGTGACAGCATGAAGCACAATTTCATTGTAATCAACGTGGGATTAATTTATTGCCAGCTGAAGGTAAATGTGACATTTCAAAACCTTTACCTTTCGGTCTTCCTTTTTGCTAGAAGGCTGAAGCAAATGTATTCTTAGCGTTGTACTATTTTTGTCAAGAGCACTCCCTTCTTTTTTTTTTTCTTCCTTATTGTTTTTTAAATCACTGAAGGACGGCTCCTCAGACATAGCCACTGCTCCAGATACCTTGTATAAAGAATGGTTTTAGAAAATCTGCAAAATACATTCATTGGTTTAAAGGAATCGTAGTTAAAACATTGAGAACATTTGTCCAAACACCCTCAAAACCTTGTTATTGCTTGTAAACAACCAAGGCTGAAAGCTTCTATAATCTCTTATACCATTCTAAAGGTATATTCTTGTCGCCAGTGTATAGCACCAGTCTGGCACCTTCAAGTATCTCTGATAACCACACATAGCAATAATGCTAGCGGATCATAAATCAGCTTACGTTCCAACTGCATCTACATTAAAAATATGGAAGGCTTTTGTTTGTTTGTTTGTTTGTTTTTTTTGTTTTTTTTTTTTTTTTTAATAAGCGGTGTCTTTTTGTCAAGATCAGCCTCAGTCCTATGTAGCATGCAAAAGCAGACTGACAGCTGTCTGTGCCACTGCTGCTCTCATGTGCTAGATTAGCATCATGCAGATGGGTATTCTCAGATCATAAACTCTGCTCTCACTAATTTTGTCTGCTAACATAAGCTCCTTGTCACTTGGCAGTTCTTCTCCCCAGATGAACTTTGCTGCACAGCGGAAAGCAAATATTCTCTCATTTTCACACACAGAGGACAGTGGCGTAACATGCATTGGAAGTGAGATACTCTGGGGCATGGTGACGAATTACTATAAATAGCAGTTTTCAGAGAAACTGAGTGCTTGCCGTCTGCCAGTATAAAATAAGGTTACTTTCATCACCAGGCAAGACTAGGAATAAATCTATCTAACTATCTACTCATCTGTCTACCTACGTACAAACAATCTGTATTCTAGGTTCTTTCACAGCTTAGAAAATGGGACATGAGCTATAATAAAGAACACAAAGCACATTATGTGTTAACATCTGATTTCCTCTCCTGCCCCGGTATTATCTCTCAGGGGTTTTCGGAATTACCAGTCATTAAGGCAGGTTGTAAAGACAGCTGCCTTCTACCCCAGCCATCCCCTCCACATCGGGGTGCTGATGGGGCTGAGAATCCTGGTCATCAACTTGCGGGCCCCCATCTTCTAAATAATGCCTTAATTCAGAGAGGGAGCCTGATCTGATTCAGCAAACTGGGCATCAAGATAGAAAATCTCGCTTTCTCCTGCTTTGTACACTAATCTGTGGGAGAATGACGAGTTAAATTAAAACAAACTAAGCCACAAGGAACTTTCTTTTGTTTATTGCTGGGCTGTCTCCTGGCAGGTTCATTCAGTGAAAACATAAATGCATCACTATCAGCACAGAGCTGCTCCTAACCTTTGCTTGGTCTCTGGTTTGGTTTTGCTCTGCAACAGGCTTTTAATGATAATTTAGTGGAAGAATGCAGCAGGCACAATGAAGAGCAGACAGACACTAATGAGAACAGGGAGGTAACTTGCTTTCCCTTCTCTGTGCAGTGTTGTAGTGGTGCAGCTCTAGTGACAGCCCTGGCTGTAGTCCCACCGCCCTGGTGACAAGGTAGTCCTTGGGGACTGCACTATGGGACCACCCCAACCCAGCAGAGGCAGGGTCCAGGTTTTTTTGAGGCTGTCACACTGTGTATTTGCAGCACGCCAGAGGCTTCTCACCCTTCCCCCACCCTGCAGCTGCTACACCCTCATGCCACAGCTCAGCCCCATACCTGGGACAGGGAAGGCGTGTTCATGTTTCCCCTCTGTTCATGCTACGTACCCGTCTGCTTTCTGTGAGACGTGAGGCTGGCAGTCCCTGTGCGTTAGGCTGTGCGTACTGCACGAGTGGCACTATGGTGGTCACCCCGCGGCTGAGGCAGGAGGGGAGGTGCCCCGTGTTTAACCAATGTTGTTGGAAGAGCATCCCTGCCAGGCAGCCTTTTTCTGACATCAGAAGTCCTCCTTCTTTTACACATGGGACCAGCTCTCGGGGCTCAGTGTCTTCTTTACATAATTTCATGTAGGTCTCTTCCCTCCCCCAGCCCCCTGGCTTCTTTTGGCTGCAATATGTATGATTTAATCAACAAAAGAAACTTCTTTTGGACTGCATTTGAATGAAGAAGGCCTGACCATTCTAATTACTTTTTTCCTACCACACTCCTTCCCAAACCCCATCTAGATAGTGGTTTCTCTGCATGCAGTCTTCTCCAAGCCATTCCCACATGGGAGAATCCGGCATTTCACTCCTGTTTTGATGAACAGCTGAGAGAAGCTCCAGTACTCTTGTTGCTGTTTTTCTACTGTTTCACTTTACAATTCACAGCAGAATTTAATCGAGCCAGAGGCTAAAATTATATTTTCTCAGTTACCGTAGGAATTTACCTCACTGCTTTGTACTTTCCATACTTACTTCTGTGATGCAATTTTGCATAATACCATTAGAAAAAAAAGCCACTGGTTATACACAAAATTATTTAGTCCTTTACCTGAGCAAGCTCAGGCTGGATAGATTTACTTTTAGAGTTTATATGATATCTCTGACATGACTTTACCATTTTCCAAAAGGCAGTCATTAACCCTTTGAATCCCACCTTTAGCCTGTTTCTTTATTAGAAGGTGCCCCTAAACCAAATTAAATTAGGTTGGTAAAATCTCTTTTGTATTTTTATATTCTAAAGTATTTGAACTAGGAGATAGTTTCTCTCAGTAGTTCATCATCTTTAACTGAAGAAAGACAAATATGTCACATTTTTCTTCTCAGTATCTGAGCTTAATGAATTGTGTCACTGAATTCTTCCTTGTCTTTCTCACAACCTTCAACCCTCTCCTGAAATCTCGCTCTTTGCCTTTCCTTCTTGCTGTTAACCTCACTTGTAGTTTAGCTTCTGCCCTATTCATGCTATCACTACAATATATAGGTACACAGATTATAATCCAGTGTTTAGTATTAATTTAGTAAGTAATTCACTGAGTGCAGAAGGATGCCTTGTTTACTCACTTTAATTACTGCTGAATTTAAGTTAAAATTAATTTATGAAATCAAAAAAATTACTATTACTTTCATCTGCCTATCCACTTCCTTTCCAGATACTACATCGTGTCTTATTCTATATGTAAACTCTTTGGGTTAGCTTAGCCTTTTTATCTGTTTGTGGTTCTCCCACTTCAGACCTGCTCCAAATCTGACCAGGATCTTTGAGTGCTACTAGTAAAGTGAACATCTAGGTATGCCAGTAGTTAAACATTTGTTTCACATTGATATATGCCATCAGATATGAATAAATCTATTACCAGAATGTATAATAAGAAACAGTTTAAAAGCTTACAGTGAACTAAAATGTGCCTTTTTTAAATTTGTTTTCCAGTTGTTCCCCCTGCCCGCCCCCCCCCCCCCCCCAAAAAAAAAAAAAAAAGAAAAGAAAATTACATGTGGCTCGGTCTTTTCTCCAGCAGAGGGCACAACAACATAAGGTATTGCCCTGCATCCATGTGACAACTGCCTTAGGAAAGGATCAATTCTTACTATTTGATCCTGTAAAACTGACAGAACTAAGGCTGCTAGTAGAGTTTCAGATCAACTGGGAATTCGTGGGAACGCCAGAAGTTTGCTGAGGCAATGTTTGGACTAGCTCCAGCAGTACAAGCTTTACTATGCTGTGTCTACCCAAAAGGAACAGAGACAAAAAAAATTCGTAGGCCATTTGAAATAGTGTATGGGGAAATTCAGTGAAAAAAAAAAATATTCCACCATTTTTGTGGGTTTTAGATGTAGTAACTGGTAGTATAAATGCTTGGGAATAAGTCTGTTGGTTTCTGTTTCTAAAAGCAGCATTGCTGATTCATATAGTCTGATCCCTAGGTATTTCTCAGGTCAAAATAGTCCATGTATTCTCTCTTTTCAAAGAAGACAATATGTAATGCTTGTTCAAAAAGCGAGCTGTAAACGTTATTATAAGTACATAGAAAAGGCAAACTGCAAACTCATCAAAGTGAGTTTTCATCTCGGGAGCCTCTGTTTGGGAATGAAAAATAATACCCTCTGTATTACGATTTTGCATTTTGCTGGATGAATGCATAGATATGTTGTAACATTCAGATAGAAAAGCCTTATCCAGAATAATTTCAGGAACATTTTTAAAATCAAAGATGTATGGACAAGCTGTAAATTGTTATTCCCTCAGTGCAGGTAGCAAACAGTTCTGCAAAGAATCCAGCAGTCCTCCATACCATGGAGCATCTGTAATGGCCCAAACAGCATAATAATGAGAGATCACATGCAGAGATATGATTAAAGAGAAAGCCACAGCCTTTATAAGCTGTGACGGAATAGGGCAGAGGAAGAGATGGTCCTGCCTCGCACAAACTGTCCATGTAGGTGAGTGCAACACAGCTTCAGAGGCAGAAAGCTGAAACATCCATTGCAGGAGGTTACAGGTACCTATCCCTTCTTTTCCACATGGTGGGTGAAAAGGATCAAGATTACCATAGACTACACCTTTCGATTCCCTAACACAAAACAAGTATGAAGGTGAAGGAAGGATCTTATTTCCAACACAATGTAAAGTAGAGGGGCAGCGAGGTTCCATGCACAGCAGTGGTATACCCCATCCCCACTTTGTATTTCAGTTAACTACAAGAAATAAATGTACAATGGCAAACAATGCTCCCCCTAGACAACCTCTAGCATTGCACTAGAAAAGGCAAGTATTACCTTAACTCCGGCTACCACTGTGCAATGTGGAGTAAGTTCTTTCTGTCTCCTAAGAGTCATGGGCAAACTAAAATAGTGTTGGAATCTCACAGCAGGAAATGAGGAAAGCTAACTCTAGGGAAGTATAAATACACACCCTGGCATCATTAGGATGATTTTCTTCACTGTATTCACTGCTAACAATATTTGACTACTTATGTAGGATTATTTTTCTGTGTTTTTTTAATGATGTGCCAAAGATACATAACAGAATTGCTCGTGCTACATTCAAGCGATGGTACCATCTCTGCGTACGTGGTGAAATTTTCTTACATCCCCACAAGGCTGCAGGAGACTCTGCTGCTTGAAACTGCTCTTTTAGTTTGGATTCCTTTTCTAGGTTTAGTCTGCAAACAAATGCATGGCCATCCAAAGTGACTCAGTTGAGACATCTCTGCTGGATGACTAAGGAACTAGTGGATACTTCTCCTGTGTCAGCTGCACCTAACGGAAAGATACAAAGTAAGAGAAGTAGCCGAATCCACAAACAAAGAACTAGTGGATACTTCTCCTGTGTCAGCTGCACCTAACGGAAAGATACAAAGTAAGGGCAGTAGCCGAATCCACAAACAAAGACAGGCATTTAGCTTCCTCTTTCATCATGTATATTCAGAATTACAAAATAAAAAATGTGCTGTTCTTGCTGCTTTGCCTGAAGTTATCTGAAGTTTCTGTGAAAACATCTTTCCACTAGCAAAGTTACTCCGGTACCCAAACGTTTAGTAGGGCTTGCATAGATCTGCTTAAGGCTTGATACAGGTGCTACAAGCCAGGTGACTCAGTATGTGCCTAAATTATACTGAGAGTAATTAACTCAGATTCGGGCTTAAACCCTACTAGCTTTAAGTGTGTAAGCATTGCAGAGCATGACTAATGCTGTGTGAACAGTCAGGCCAGTGCTCCCCTTTTTCTGTCCTAGGATCCTGGTGGTTAACGGATTTTGTAGTGCAGGACTCCAGTTTAAGAGCTCTGGTACCAGACTTTTCCTACTGTGTTTTCTTTCTCCAGGAAATGCCGATACAGCAGTCTGCTCTGTACATGGCACTTTCTCCTTTTCTCCTGTTCCACTTGCAACAAAGCATCCCTGTGCCAGAGAATGAGCCAGAATAACTCCAGAGCCTAGTGATTATAGGGGCTACTCCCTGCAAATGCAGGAAGCTGGCCTCTAGTCTGTGCTATGTTTAGTTGCCCCATTACTCTCGACTCTTCTGCAATTGATAGCTCTGTGCTTAGCATAGAAGATTTTGCAGATTTCATGTCAATGTTCCTAATATACCCACTTGGACACTGAGAGCTCAGGGTGCCTTCTGGAAATGTTCATGAACAGCAGAGTGCCTTCCAGTTAGGCTGCAGCCCTGAGCAGCGTAACTTTTATGCTATTTTGTTAACCTCTTTGCAGTTCACAGGTGTGAATTCTAGGAGGAATTTCAACAAAGAGTAAATGAAAAAGAAAAAAAAGTTTTTGTTTTCTTTTTAAATTATTTAAGTCAAATGTATTGTAGCTCAACATGTAATTTATATGGGATTGTGGCATAAAAAGTGTGATTTTCTCCCAGGCACATAATTAAATAAAGAATATTTCAATCCTAGGTTAAAATAGGATCCTTCTTCATTTTGCAGTAACTATATCATTGTTCATTCATGTGTTTCTTATTTCACTGACAGACGAGGCAAGTTAAAGTAATGTGCCATCACCTCCTTGAGGCTAGGAACATTTTCTTTATATAAATCCTTCTGCAGGTACTCTTTTGACAGATGATTTTTCTTCATATATAGATGTATTTTTATTTTTATTTTTTGTTGAGGAAGTGTTTGTATTGCATTATGGCAAAGAAAAAATGTATTTACTGTGAGGAGAAAACAAGACCCATCTGTCACAAATGTCATAGCAGTAAAATCAGATTTCACAGATAAGCCATTGTCCAAAGCCTTCTTGAGGTCCACAGTAAGAACTATATCAAAGATTGATCTCAATGGCAACCTACCCATTAGCACGTTATCTGTGGACAACTCTGCTCTTTTACACAACTATTTCTTAAGTACTGGCAAGAAAGAAGAAAATATAAAAAAGGCGAAACATAAATTAAATTAAATTAATTAGTTATTCTAACCGGGCAACATAGGTTCTCAAATGGCTTCTTCTCCTTTGCTAACTACAGAGTATCACTGTAAATATTACTGATGTTTGAGGACATGGTGTGTGTGCCACATGGTGTTTTTTCTGCCTTATGAACTTGCATTTCTTTTAAGTCCAATCTTAGCTATGAATTCTCTGAATCTGTCCATTATGCTGAGTTTGTTCTATGTAAATTTTTTTTCTCAATTCTAAATTCTTCATATATATGCTGATCCTTAGGCTTCTGGGATATATATTTCTTAAGGAAATGTATCAGGAAGAGCTATAAAGCTTAGGAGCTGGATTTTTCAGAAGACCAGAAAATGTCGTGGGGTGTAATGTTTAATTTATTATCACTTTCACATGTGGTAACAAAAAGCTTATTCTTACAAATGCTAAAATATCCTAATTGCCTTAATTTTCCAGCCTGTTACATAATATGAGATATTTTCTTTCTATCTCTGTAAAAGGCTCAGGGTGTTTTTCTACATCAATTCCCATCGACTTTCTGCTAGCATATCTTTTCTGTGGGGGTATATATTTTCTCCCTTCTCAGTTAAGATTCTTAATTTACTTTATATCTTTGCTCCTGATTGGTTTTTTTTGAGCTTTACTTTTTAAGCCCGTAAAAGTTTTGGGAGATAATATCTTGCCCACCTTATTCACTGGAGTCCATCTGCCTTCACCTGATCATTATGGACAAGATTTGACCTAGGCATTGTGGATTTTGCTCGGTGCTTGTGGTCCATGTGCAAACACACACTGCCACTCACACTCTCAGATTTGTGCATCAGTACTTTAGAGAAGCAAATTTTCTCACAGAAAGCACAACGTCTAAAAAGTAAACAGATATTTTCTGTTTAATCATGTAATGCCTTATTTATACAATAAGAATTTAAGTTTTAAATATTTAACTTGTTTCTGGATTCTCTCAACTGGTGTGCTCTTTTTTCTGTCCTTGCATTTGTTATATGTTTCCCTGGTTAAATACCATTATTAAAAGTCTCACCTTCAAAATAATTTATTTCATACAGCAGTCAAGAGAAAGATTCGTTTTAAAGATGTCCATTTGGTTTGTTTAAAAATTAAAGAACTAAAATGCATCTTTCAGATAAAGCATGCCTTTGGAAGTTGAAACAGTTACGTCAGGCAAGCAGCCCTGAGGCAGTAAAGCACCAGACCATGGTGAATAACTGATGCTTCAATTCAGAGCATACCAATGCTCACAGGAGAAGTTTACCTGAATCACATGGGTATCTGGAGCTCCCAAAATTAATGATAGTGACAGCTGACACCCCTAGAAATCTTCAGTTTAAAAAATCTCTTCGTGGATGAGACTGAAATTTTTGTATAGGCTGTAGAGTGTTCAGGCTGGCCTCTGTCGTTGACAAGTCAGTGCCGGCAAGGACAGCACTGATTGCTTGATTTAACAGTCAGAAATTATGTCAGTCTATGCTGGATTTGGTGGTTATGGAAAGTTTCAGTCTGTTAGAAATTGATCACTTTAATACACAGTTAACTTCTCCCATACAGCTCTTCATATAACATGAAGGAATTCCTAATGAGCTGTGAATCTCTTCTTTCCAGCTGCAATAGTGACAGAAACCCACACAAAAATCTGAGTCAAACTGATTCACTCACTCCACTCTCCTCCCAGGCAGCTGCTTGTGTGATACGAGGCAGTGAAATTGCTATGACCTTGACCTGAAGAGGTAAGTTTGGTGTGAAGGAGAAGGCATATGTATTTTTCATCCTATATGTCCTATATGTCAAAGTATTTAATTTTCATAATCTCCTTTTATGAAATAAAATCCTGCTATGTTCCGTTCTTGTACATATACTGCATAATACAATCACCTACATATAAGCTTATATATGTGTATCAGTTGCACAGGATTAATACTTAAATGTAGTTTTTTATAAGCAAAATATTTACAGAAAAAATAAGAATGAAGCAAATAGGCAGTAAACATGTGCAACAAATACATCCCATAAAAAAAGTCATTTGGCTAAATAAAGTTTATAAAATGTGTTCCAATGTCCCTAAGGCCAGTTACTTAGGTAGCCCAATTTCTAGCAGTGAATAAGCCAGTGGAGGTTAACTATTCAGCCTTCATATTCACGGAGGCAGAGAAAAGTGGTAGATAAAATGTTGAAGGTTTTGCAAGGGCTTCCTTGTTTAGTGGCAGCTAGTAGATCGCATGTGGAAAAGAAAACAAAAATAAGTGATTCCTGAGATAGTGACATTTTGTCATATGTGATCTGTCTCGTACTGGTGAATAGCAGAATGAATGGACATTTTTCCTTTTGTTAAAGATAATTAAAACTTCTCTGAAGTGGAGTACAGTGACACAGTGCAGGATGAGGAAATATATCATGAATGAAAGCCACACCTTGCTTTGCTGAGTGTAAGGTTTAGGTCGGATGCTTTCTCATGGAGATTAACCTCTCCTTAGTGTTAATGGCACCAATTGTTTGTTTCTGTTTGTTTGCTGAGGTCTAGAGAGAAATATAATGAAATCCAACCATTCCATCAACAAATCAGCAAAATACAAGACATGAAACATGCTGCTTATTAGACTGTGAAGTTCCTTTAGCTCTATAGAAACGACTGCCATTTTTACCCATTTCTATAATACCATGGCTAATCATCAATGTAAATAACTCCACAATTGTATTTCTCAATCATATGGAAATTATTTATTACAACATTCAACACAGAAAACTAATTTCATGTTAAACACCTCCTTTATATAGGTGTTAACAGAGAGGTAGCCATGGAGCACAGGGGAGTATATGCATCAGGAGAAGGAGCTTAAGTAGTAGAAACCTTACTGCTTGTCCCATTGCATATTAGATGCCATAAGGGGAAACTCACAAAGAAGCTATATGAGGTTTTTTTGCTGAGGTGGAATTTGGTTATGTGAGCTGGGAGTGCTCCTCTTCTCTGTCTCCTTAGAGTTACTTTGGCTGTGACTGCTCCCCCTCAAGCCTGAAAACAAGCAGCGAGCAGGTGGTATGGAGAAAGCACTTTGTACCCAAGAGCGGCTTTGTAGTTCTGCTGTTTAACTGGGTCTTGTATAAGGTTTCACCTCTTTCTAATCATGTTGTTTTGCCTTTAGACTCCTACAGCCACACCAGCATTAATGTTGAATGATTGTATCTCCTTCCTCCTTCAGAGTGAATCTCCCTCATGACGTGGATATGTGGAGTTGACTTCGAATTCCTTCTGATAGCTTTAGTTAACCCATGCCCAAGGCTTTCCATATTCAACAAACAAAATCTCTTTATTGCTCAGGACATTAAAAAATAAATACTTAAATTTATTTTATTTTAGAGAAATTTGATTTAGTACACATAGAATAAATAGAAGACTGATTTTCCGTGGAAATTCCCCACTAAGAGAAAACAATAGGTTAAGAATATTGAATAATAATTAGTATATTAATATTGAATAAGTAATTTTCAATAAATGTTTATTGTATATATTCATCGTGCTCCGCTGCTGTATAAATATCTGTAGACAGATTTTGATTTTCTTGTGTTCATACATCATCCAAATGTATGCATTGGCACTTTTCCCTGTAGTTTGAACTTTACCAATGATGTGCCATATGAGAGCTCACGCATTTTGCTGAAAATAAGTGCTCTGCTGATCAGTGATGAGGTTTTATAGGAGATAACTTGCACAGATTGTTTTCCTTGAGGATTTCTGGAGATGGAGAAGACCACAGAATGCCATCAACACAGTGGATAAGAAGGATTAAAAATTCTTTATGCAAGAGTAAGCTCTCTAATAGGCACTGTGCTTAGCAATACATTCTGTTTGTCCATAATAAGAGTTCTAAAATATGTGTTGATGTGTTTATACATGGAACGCACAATGTTCATATGACACATTTCTTCCTTCACATAAACAAAATCTTTCTTGGTTCTTGAATATAGTTAATTGTGGACAGCATTGTTTGTTCTCACTTCATTCACTTATTTGCCTGTCAGACATTCATATCTTCTAAGGGCAATAAATCTCTAACCTTGCTCAAATTTTGCCAATCTCATTCTTGTTGTCACCACACGGTGTGCTCCTTCATCCTAAGCATGGTCAATATGTGTAATAAAGAGCTTTATTCGGAATGAATGTAAAATCCATATTACTGGAGTCATCAGTCTGCAAGGAGACCACAGGTAAGGCCTTGACAACTTGTGCTATTTGGCAAGGTATGATGATACAAGGGCATTATTCTGTTTGCCACAGCTGGATTTGTGCTGTACGGATCATGCTATATTATCAAAGCTTCTTAACAGTCCATGAAAGAGGTACTGGTGGCTAAGGAATTTTTCTGTGCTGACAGTGAGAGGATGGTGCCCCAGTAGCAGTGGTTTGTTTAATAACTTGAAGTGCTTCTCATAGTACATCAAATTGCTCTTTATGTCCAGAGCTATCTTGGATTGGGATGTACTGAGCATTTGTAATTTTCAAGTTATTATTTAGTCATAATCTTACAGTCCACATAGAACTATAAGCAATATGTGAATATAAACTAAAATAATAAAACAAACCCTTTCCTTGCTGCTGTGTCTTCTAGCTTGCTTGCTTCTAAATAACCCTCAGTACTAATATTTTTTCTTGGAAGAGTTAAGTACTTCTATTCTGCTCCCACTGAGGACAACCGTGTTGTGTTTTTGTTAATACTTCCTCCAAATCTCTCTGCAAAGCCTTCTAGTAATGTGTAAAGGGAGCTGTGGTCTCTTCCTCTTGCATGCTGAGTTTATTGTACTGTGTATGAATCATCTTTGTTGCTGCCCTTTGAGGACTGTTTCACGAGTTGAATTTTCAACAGTCAAACCAACTGATACTCAGCTCTGTTTATTGGATCTTTATGCCTGTCCAATTTTTCATGCAATGAGTGATTTATGTCCTTCCTACAAGACTATGCAGCATTTTATTTAACTGAGTCAGTTTATGTTGTGCTTCCAAATCTTTAACTTTTGTTTCCAGAGGAGTATATTCATCAAGCCACTGTTTTTCTCTCAGCATAGCAAAGGTTATAATTCACTCCTTAGGGCCTCCCACTAAGTTCACAGGGAACTATTATTCCTAAATTTTCAGAGACTCTTTTTTTGCTACTTTATTTCAAAGTGGACTTTTCCTAATAAGGAGTTATTTAAACCTCACTTTTCAGTAGGGGAATGTATGGAAGAAAACATTAACACCAAGAGAACTGGAGCATGACTTGAATGAGAAGAGGGACAGCAGAAGGATCAAGCCAGACAAATACAATCTGACAGCAAACATGATGATGGGGGTGCTGGGGAAGGACACTTCATGTGTTAAAGTCCTTTATGTTAACCCTTACAGAATTATGAGATCTTACAGTTAGGTCTTACAGAACCTCAAGGTGATCCTCAGCTTTGCTTTCATTCCTTGTCACACTCCTAATACTTTTGCTTTTGCTCCCTTAATTTCTCACTCTTTTTCTTGCACTTGTCTTTTCTGCAGTTATCTTTTGCGTCCCAGATGGACTATCCCACTCTCCTCCCCCCAAGCCCTTTTGCCTGCCAAGATCTCACATCTTTCAAATTCCTCCCTAAAACCTACTTCATCAGGGAATTTTCACTCCTTATCCAACCCAGATGCCTTTCTTCCTCTGAATATTTTTTCCATATCTTCTCTTGTCTGTCTTAAGACCTGGATATCTGGCAGTTGAGGATTATCTGTAATTTTCTTTCTTGAGACAGAATGAGAATTCCTTACAGCTTCACTATTTTGACTAAATAGCCTGAGGGTCCCTCTATCCTGCTGTTGCCATTCAACAGCTTCCCTCTCTTAAAAAAAAAAATAGTGTTTTGGGGCAGGGAGAGGGCAGTGATGGCCTCAGTGATTGCAAGACAATGGCTTTAAGGACCTTGGGTATCTAGGACTTGCTTTTCTGTATGATATAAAATTGTCTGAAACAGATAACTTTCAAAGAAGACTGCAAAAGCATCTCCTTGGTCACATTTTCATGAAAACTAAAGGTATGGACTCAAAAAAGTTAAGGGGATAGAAAGGTCATTGACTGGAAAAAGAAATAGTCCCAGTCAAATCTGCTAGGATTGTGCTGTAGATTTTTTACTCAGGCACCCACTGCCTTGGAGAAAGATAAGAAAGATATCACTGTTTCAATCCAAACATAAAATATAAATTTAGTATTTGCTGCTGACCAGAGCAGTCAGTTTTCAGGAGCTTTGAAAGGAAATGCAGCAAGCTTAGTTCTCTTGTTAATTTTTATTCTCTGTAAAATGCTGACTACAACTTCACTAACATTATAAGCAATATTTACACAGAGATCAACCATTGCTCTTCTCGTTTTTCATCCCAGTAAATTTCAGTGGTCCTGTTTTGGCATGTGACAGGAGTAATGATAGTTATCCAAGCCCAGAAAGAAAGGGACTCCTTAATTACCTGTGTAATATTTGCAGAGTTTAAGTCCTCATTTACTCCTGCCCGGACTGGGTGATCACACGCCACCGTATCCATGTGCACATATAATGCAAAGACATAGCAAGATATTTCACGGTCAGATGGAGTCTTTAAGACTATGAACACAGTTACAAACAGTCTTAATTGTGAAAGGACATTTCTTGTACTCACAGAGAGATTGTATTAGTACTAATAGCATGTGCATTGTGGAGAGAAGTCCACTCCTGACCTTGACTCTGAGTAAGAGAAGAGTTGAGGAACAAATGGGACCATACTCTGAAATTCTTCTGGGTTGGACAGTTTTCCTATGCACTATGAACTGATGTGCTCTTGTAAGGTAAACCGGACTGCACAATTTATTATGCCCTTGTTTGCCTCCTTCAAACACATCTTGAGTTCTTTAAGCAAACACACACGTATTGAATTCCTTAAACATACTACATGTCAAAAGGTGTATCTCTTTACATTGACATCTCTTGGGAACAGCTTCATTGTGTCATCAGATTAATCTAAAGCTGTACTTGGCTTTGATGAATAAGTTGGGTGTTTCACCTTGGTTGAATAACAGTCTTTGCATTCTTTTGCTCTTCTCTCTCTCTTTCTCTCTCTCTGTCATGTGTAATATACACATGGAAACACTTCTCTGAGTCAGGACTTTAGGAAAATGAGAACTTAAAGTCACTACTAGATGTTACATTTTGATCACACCGAAACATTTAAATTGACAAAACAAGACCATTGCCAGCTTTGTTTTACCTGTAAATAAGTGAAAGACACTGTCAAACAAGAACCACAATAGATTTACAATATTGCTGAGAACAGTATTAAAAAATTTTAGGCATTGTAAAGAAGAATACATATATGCATGCAAGGGTTGAGTTGATCCTTTTTCCACACCCCTCTGTTTATGTTGAGTTTTCCCTTTCCTTGGGTTACATTTCAAAGTCATTCTTTGCTTGTGCTTGCAGTTGCAGGCAGTGTAGCCTGGCAGGACTGGATGCGCAGTCCTATGATGCCAAAGGACACTGTGAGGAGATGAGAACCAACCGCCCACATGGTACACGTTCAGAGAGGAGTTTCTTCAGACTAGTGCTAGCCTGCATCTAAAAGCTGAATGGTTATCAGTGGTTGGATCATACCAGACACAGGCCAAGGTTGTATCTTCTGGATTAGTGCCATCAAAAAGGCACCCAGTTTTGCTCCCCTGTGTCATTCTCCTGTGTGAACCAAAGAATGTAAGTGGGAATGATCAAGATTATAATTTCCGAAGTGAACTCCTTGTCCAAACCAAAATGTAGACTTACTGTCATTTGGCTTCTTTATTCTCCTTTAAGACTTCTACAATTTACTTCAGCAAAAGCAGAATTTGGACATTAGAGATTTATGAAGACCCATACCTGCTCTACATACTTCTTTTCATCTCTTTTTAAATATTTAATCTTTCACTGCATTCAGGTTTTCTCTGATACTGAGTGGTCATTACCATTTTTAAAGTCTTTCTGAGTGTTTTGTTATTCTTTTCTTCTCTGCAGCTTATTTCCTTAGGAATTTGTTTCTTTTCCCTGTATTTGGCATTTATTTTGATTTCTTTGCTTTCTTCTGTACACTTTCTTCTGCTGAACAATCTCTGCTAATTATTGCTACAGTGTATTCTTACTTTTTATTCACTCTTCCTTCTTTTCCTCCTTCTACTATTTTGTTACATGTTTCTTGATATGGGACCAAGTTCTGGTTTGTTTGACAACTATGGCTAATGAAATTATTTCAGAGGGCAAATGTATGAGATTTGGAATTGACAGCTTTCAAGAACAGATAATGTAGAGGCCTGTGGAGAGATATACCTGTGCCACAAATCTTATGTCCGGTTCTTAACTTCGTGAAAAAAGGCATCCAGTGAAGGGTCATATGGTGAAAGCCCGATCTAAGTTTGGTTTTAACCAACTTATAAGAAAAATAATAATAAAAAAAAAAAGTTGACAAGCTTATCCAAAAAAACCAAAATGTCTTTCCTTTCAATATTGGGCAAATTCTCTGTACTTGCTGCTTAAAAATTTGTGGTGTGTTATGTTCTTACTGATAAGCAGAGCTTGTACATAAGGTTGTAAGTAAGGCTGACCCTCTCTAACAAGAGAAGAATTTTGGCTTTGGATTCAGTCCAGAGAAAATATGATCCTGTCAGTAGCAGGCTATGTAATTGCTGTACTTGGTGTCTGTAGACCACTGTCCCAGAGCTCATCTGGTGGCTGCTGGTGATGGGTGGCCATCAGAAGGTGCTGATAGCTGCACTGCAGAGAATTGTGAAACACTGAAGCTGCAGAAACTGAGAGACTTTAGAGGTTATGATGAGCTTGGGACACGTGTATTAGCAGAGGGCCTTTATGAGAATAGCCAACTATATGAAAACGAGAGGTTGAGGAAAAAGGAAGAAGGGAAACAGTGGACTAGAGGAGGAAAGAGGAGGAGGAAAATACGCAAGTTACATGCAGGCGTATGAGTACAGGAAAAATGGAGCAGGTATAAATCACAAAGGAGATTGCCTTCCCTCACCTCCCCTTCTCTTCTTTCCTGTCAATATTTCTTGCTTGTTATCTTTAAGACTTTTTAATATACTTATGACTACAAAGACAACTGTTGGCTCCTTGCAAATTGTCCAGTATTCTGGGTATTCAATTTTTTCCATTTATATTACTGCTGAAGAATTAGGGACTTTAGTCTCCATATCACCAACATAGTACACTTTTGATGTTCTAAACACACCAGAAAGACAGTAATGCATCTTTAAGGATATAAAATACATACTGCCCAGGGGTAAACCAGTGTAATAGAAAAGGCAAACGAAAGGAGCTATATTAAGTTTTGAAGGTGGATTTTAATATTCTTTAATATTATCCAGGTTACATTTGTGTAGTATGATGAACAAATTCAGTAGTCTAAGAAATATATCTAGAAGAATTCTATTATTTTAGAAAGACACAGAAAAGTATCTATCTGCTAATTACTCGTAAGTGCTTTTGTTAAGGCCACAAAGAAAAGAAAATGCAAAGAAAGCTTGCCATCTAACATTTAGAAAGCACCTAAGTTCAAACTGTACTTGCAGGGTATATTGAAAAGGAACATTTTCATAGCACTACAGAGACCTTTCACTGAAAATAAAAAATAGTTCTTTCTGAATTTTTCAAAATTTTCAAAAAATTTTCAAAATTAGTTAGCTATGTACCAGACGTTAAAATTTCTTTTTTCTGTTAGTCACATTACAATTTTCTACATTTATTTTTATATTGTTAATGTAAGCAAGGACCTCTTATACAATCAGAAAGGAAAATGGTTAATGAATAATTTGTGGTATAAAACTTTTCAGAATTCAGATAGCCTTTTTAGATTCATTTGAAGATGCTAAACTCTGCTCCTCAAGCAGCATTATGAGTTCTTCTGTGGGATTTTGATTGTGACAGTCTTAACTTCCGTGTATTCATGAAGGCCATATTCTCCCCTAGACAAAAGAGAACGAAGAGAAATATTTATGCTAATGCTTTTTTATATGAGTTATGTCCTGGATGGGTTTTTTGGTGGTGCTGTGCAATTGAACAGATGTATAACAAACATACTGGACGTATTCGGAAGAAATTTGTGGAGCTAGACTACTGCTGGAAGCCTTTCAAAAAGCTACAGCAACTGTCTACTTAGAAAAATGGAAGAAAGAACAATTTCATTTCTGTACAAAAGAATGGTGTGTAATCAATTAAGTACATTTCTAAACTGGGTTTCTGTGCAGCAAATCAGTCAGGCACGTTAGGACTTCACAAGCATGCTCAACAGGTTATTTGCAAAGGCCCTTCTCTGATGTTAAAAGTTTTCTCCAGAGTCAAAGAATAGATGCTTCATCTCAAGTAAATGGGGGACATAATTAATCCACTATAAAATCTCCTAGAGAGTGAAAAACACTTAAATCTTACTGACGTGTCATTAGTACTATTCCACCTTTACATTTTACACGATGAGGTGAAGCTTGCTGAGGTGCCTAGGTGTTTGACATCTCGTTCAGTCAAACTATTTAGACAGAATTGGTTGTTTTGTAGAACAGTTTGCTACAGTGTAATGTTATACAGTTTTCACTGCCATATTACTAGATACACATGTATGCAAAACAGAAATCTGTTGCTGGGACTCTGGTGCCACTGGAAAGTGTTTACTGATTCTCTTCATTTTTGAAGAGGCATTCTGTTAGTATGTGACACCCAGTAGTTTAATTCATAACGGTGTTATCATTCCAAGAATTATACAGGGAATTTTATTCTGGGATTCAAGGGCGTCAATGGCTTGACACACTGACTTCCTGATGATTTCAGTGCAGTTGTTTCACACATATTTCTGCCTTTCCTAAAACTGATTGCCACATGTTTACAATATTTTTTTTCATAGCAGACATCTATCTGGTGTTAATTCCTTCCTTGTCTTCTGGCAGGAATATTTTGAACCAAGCGTTAGGAAAAACCCTATTTGCACAAAAGCTTAACTCCTTCAAAATGCACTGTTATAGCGAATATGAATCTTTATGATAGTCTATTGTTGTTTTCCTGTTATTTACAGCAAATAAATCCCCAAAATATTTCTGCAGAACTCTGTAATTCAGAATTGATGATCTCGCAATTTTTGGCATTCAGCAAATGCAAAACAGTCTTTGATAGAAATGGCCTAAATTATTGTTTGTTTGTTTGTTTGTTTTCATTTTGACATTTTCTAAAGCTCTCAGCATTGGCATAACTCTCTTTCCTTTGAAGTCAGTGGGAGCTCTGCCATCAGGAGCAGATTGAATCCAGCGATGAGCAAGCATGAAAACCCTAGCCTTTATCTCTTCATAAAAATATGAAAAAAGAAAAAGAAGCTTTGAAGCACTGTGTCTGCACATATATTTTTTAATTACTTCTATTATTCATTAAAAGTATTATGCATTTGGCTGAATAATAGGGAAAACTTATATATTTTGATTTTTTTCATTGCTTTAAAAATAATTTGTTGTTCCCAGGTATATGACATTTTTAACAAAAGACTCTTTGTGACTCATGTTCAAAAAAACCCCAGAAGACATAATTCTACGTAATGTAATGAACATGTATGATGTCAAATGTTTCATGATATAACACATTACATAATTATCTTGCCAATATGAAGATTAGGATGAACATTGGTAAGACAGGACATGATTCAAATTGAAACTGGAATAAACCTTAGAAGTTTGAAAGAATTTGATTAGCTTATCGTTTCTCTATACTCCTCTACTTATAGTTTGGGAGAAGACCAGAGGTCTGAAGACTACAGGGGTCTGTTTTTGTCATATCTTTAGACGAAGCTGGAACCTGCTACAAAAACATTGCTGTCACAAGACTTTTAAACTGAAAACTCGTGTTTAAAGCAAGGATTTTGAAATGTCTTTTGTTTTCGAAAACCTAGCATGTAAGGGGGATTACATAAACTACAGACATATATATCTTGATGCAAATGACATTTTCTGTATATATGCAAAAAATGTAAACCATAAACACAACGATCAATTTTACATATCAGTAGACTGCAGGTAACTAAAAATGGTCATTCTGAAAAAAGTGTGTATCTAAGTAATTTTCTTATTTGTTTTATAGAGGAATTGATTGTTTAACACTGTCTGAAAACATGAAGTCTCTAAACACTGTATAGACTAATTTGACAAAATCTCAAACTGGACATCCTAGTTATGAATGTTTTTGAAAAGTATTTACTTACATTTCTCGTCCATTTCCTGACATCTTAAATCCTCCAAAAGGACACTGAGCAGACATTGCACTGTAACAATTAACCCTGGAGGAACAGGAAAATTACTTTTGATAGTGTAAAATAACTGTTTTCACTTCTGAAAAATCAGTATTTTTCTGTTGACTGTATAAAATCTTTGGTGACATTCACAAACTATACCTGAGTAATATATTTTCAAAAACATGTGCAGTTCAAGGTTCAAAGAAACAAAGCATTACCAAAAACTACAGGGTTCTAACACTCATCAGGGGTCTTCAAGCACAGTGACAGTCATATCTTTCTCTGATAGTTATGACAAAATTCCTCCCTAACTAGTGCACAAACTCTCAAACCAAAGACTAGCCACAATTAAGCCTTCTGCAGGTACGCTTGCAGTAGGTAAATTCAGGATTGCTTCAGTATATATTTAGGAAATTTTGTTTGGTTCTGCTCATTGTTAAACCATATTCCATTTGTGGTTAAGGACAAACATGCAGTAATGGGTAAGAAAGGAATTTCACTGGGGAATTTGTAGTATGAAAAGTTTTGGCAGGATGTGCATCCTGTTCCCTAGCTGAGAAGCCCTTTTTGTCTTTCAACATTGTCAAATTGGGTATTCTCTGTTTTCATATCTTATAATTTCTCCTGCTGCCAGTCTACTGGTTTCAACAAATGAGGTTCTGCTCATACTTAAGGATTCCTAGACAAACCGGTGATCACATAAGAATAAAATCCAAAGATTCCACTTTTATTTTAAACTTTCTTCCATTTAAAGAATACCAACTCCTGAGTCAAAACACTTAACTTATTTTTAGAAAGTTCATGTTTTTAGGTCACAGGACCTGGGCAGGAATTTGTGCTGGTTGCAAGTTCTTTCACATAAAATGTAAATTGCACACAGCTTTTGTGTTCAAGTAAAACCGTTTGTGCTCTTTCCGATGCACAGAGACAACTGGAGGGAAATATAGGTCCCTGTCAGTGACAGTCATTAGGCTCAGTCTGCTATTCCTCCAAGCTTTCACTCCTGGATCTCAGCCTTTGCTTTTCCAGCTCCATATGGGTTGCCTCTTTCTTTTCCATCTCTGGAAATAGTTGCCCTTGGACTTGTAGCAGTTCTCCTCCACTTGTGTTTCCTTCCTTTTTTAAAACTGCTTTTTTTTCAATCTTTTCTATCACATGTGGATGTTCTGCCAAGGTTAATGGCCACAGGACTTCAGGTAATTAATTTCTTTACACAGTACAGAAAATCATCCTGCAAATTAAGTATGTATTGGGCTACGTCCAGATCCTGAACAGAAAGGAAAGTAGCTCTCTCACTGTTTTTCCTTTTGTCTCTTTTCTGTTTAAGCAAGTCAATTTCCTTTTTTTTAGACTGAGTTTACAGGACAATTGTGTGAAGACTTACAGGTCGTATTTATTTAACAGCATGTTAAGTATGGAAAGGTGAGGTAAAGAGAGACACAGGAGGATGACATTACTCTGCCTCTCTAAAGATGACAAGGAATTGAAATATAAAAGTATACCACCCAAAGACGTGTTAAAATGTCCTACAGTTAACTGCCATTGGCACCTGCACTTCTGAACGAAGAATTAAAAAAAGCCATTACTTACCATACTGTTCCAGCCTGAAGAGCAGCTGCAAACGTCAGTGCCTTATCAATGTCTTTGGTAAAAACTGCTGCTGCTAAACCATAGGTAGTATTATTTGCCCTCTTGATAACCTCATCTATAGTTTTAAACTTCATGATTTGTTGAACAGGTCCAAATATCTGTTTCAGACACATGTAAGCACACGAAGTGGATTGGTATAGCTTACTATAAATAATAATAATCTAGTAAAGTAAATAATTCATATTTTTAAAGTATATTTCTGTCAGTTGGCCTTATTCCTGAATTAATTCAGTCAAGAGTGTACACCTCAGAACAGAGTTTTACAAACAGTTATAAGTTCACATAAATATAAGATTTTTGTAGTATGGGTCAAGTCAATATAGCCTATTGTAAAATTATTAATAAAACAATAAATAAACAAAACAATAAATGATGGGAAAAAAAAAGATGAAAAGACACCCACCATAAAGATTGTTAGCACAGAATCACAGTATGTTACATATCTATGCTGGTTACCACCAAACTAGTGTTTTCTTAGTAAGCTCCAGTTTTAGAGTTGAGAAAGACATTTAACATTTCGTTCCCCTAAACTTTGTATTAGACTTTTGTCTCTGCAGGTAGTGGCACAACTGGTCACGTACACCAAGTGAAACAACTGATTTTGCTCTTCATATGGGTGTTATATGAGATAATAGTCCCTCAGGCTTGGCTTTCCCACTACTGCCACTTCGTGTTCTCAGCCCGAGGTGCCCATGCCCACCACACAGTGCCAAGGCTGTGTAGGGCAGGGGGGCATTACCACATCTAATTATTTCCATTCCCATGGATCATGAGTTTTCCACTTGATATTCCTGGATATTCTTTAAGTTGCCTTGTCTCTCTGGGGTCTCATCATTCAATACACTCAAAACAGTACGCGAGAAGCAGTTCTTGTACTGCTGACCCAAAGGAAACTAACAGAAATGCAGTTTCCTACCTGCCTCACAGACTGGCAGAAACAATCCAAATTATTTCTCATAGAGGTCTGCTGTTTTACAGCTCTCTCCCCTTCCCAATTAACTCTAGATGTTCATTTTAACTCAGTCAGTGGATTCTTTCTGAATGTACTATGTATGTTTAGCAGACTGTATCAGCAGTATCAGTGGCTATATAAAACAACACCTAGGCTTGTAAAAATTTTGAAGGAGCTTTCTGGTACGAAGAAGTATAATGTTCACCAGTTGCAGCACAATTGCAGCAGTTATTTATCAAGATGAATGTAAAAAAAAAAAAAAACAGATAAGAGGTCATGACTAGACTTTGAGGCTGTGCTTGCAGAACTGTTTTTCTCAATGGCACAGCAGCTTTGCAATCCTTACTCTCTGTTATTCCTTTTGAATGATCATTGCTGCCTGGGCACTGCCAAATTAGTTGAGTCAGTAAAAGCTCCTTCAAAGCTTTGAAGACACTTCTGCAAATTGACCTAGGTCAAATAACCTTACAGAGGCAAAACTGCTTTTCTGTAATTGCCACCAACAAAATAACCATGGAAGCACAATCTATTTTCTCTTATTGCAAAATAGCTGCTCAGTGCATATTGTGTCCAAACTCCAATGTAAGTGGCTCCTTAGGCAGTGCTAAGAGTTCACAAGCTGTGCCTTCAAGGTTTACTTCTGTGTTACTTACTGTGACTTACTGTGACTCTGATACGTGAAATATGGGCAGTATGGGGTGATGTAAATAGTCTGAACCTCAGCGTTTCTTATCTACTACCAGCTTAAACTGGAGCCTTTATTGGCACGCCAGCCTCATACTCCTCTCCCTCACCTCCACTGAGTTGGTGAAACAGGAATCAGAAACCAAGAAAAGCATTTTAAACACCACCAGGATGGAACGACAGATTTACTGAGTGTGTTTTTACGTAGCCATTTGACCTTCAAAATGGATATTTTGTACAGACATTTAAACAGACAATCTCCAGGGAGAGTACAGACTGCCAAGAATTTCTTTACCTCTTCTTTGGCAATGCGCATATCATCAGTAACATTAGAAAAAACTGTGGGCTGGATGAAGTAACCTTTGTCTCCCCATGGACCTCCTCCACATTCCAGTTTGGCTCCTTCTTTTTTCCCACTCTCAATTAGCTCCAGGATTTTTTGAAACTGCTCCTTATCGATCTAAATGTAAAGATATCACAGGGATGAAAACAGTATACACTGACAACAATTGGTCTTCTAACTCGTTAACCAAAACCTAACAATGTTCCAGCTTTGTTCAATTGGATGTGTTGAAGTGGAAGAGCTGGAGGGCCCTGCAAATATTCTTGTCATTAACTTCTCAGACCTTTACAGAGTTTTCTCAAATAAACCAGTAAGCAGAAATTTTGACATAGGAGAATCTGCTGTAGAGGGACTGATATCCTGTTTTTCTTTAGTAAAACAAGAAAAAAATCCATAAAATGAATGTGTTTTATACTTCTCCCAGTACTCTTGCCAGCTGCAAATGGTTCATCAAAATAAAAATTGCTGAGCTTGATTCCAAAAAAAACCCCAACCAAACGGGCTTGATATAGGCAGCACAATTCTTCTGTACTTCACTAGGTCTGGTAGATTGGCAATGCTGTTTTCCTAAACTAGTAAAGGAAGTTAAAAAGCAACAGTAAAATATAACTGAAATTCAGTGCTGTTTTCACTTCTTTCTGATTTATTAGTGGAATAAAGACACTTACATTCTTGGTTTGAGAAACACAGATGACATACTGTTTACAGTATAAAGCCAATCTCTGTCCCTCTACTCACCCAAGCCTACCAACAAATTTAACATATGCAAAGCATATTGCAGTTTGGCTCAACACTATAGCAAAATGCATGGTCTTTGGCTGGAAAAGGAGTTTATGGTGTCAGTACAATAGGGGTTTATATTTCTCTAACTCCTTCCAGTTTTCAGTGACAAAGCAGATAAAAGGAAATAGTGGAAAAGGGGACTAGAAACAGATTGTACATAATTTCTTATCCTCTCTTTCCAAATCAACCAGTCACCACTTCAGACCTGAAGGGAAATTGTGCACAAGCTAACATTTATGCCATGGAAAACTCAATGGTAAAGCTTGCTTGGTAGAGGCCTCTAACACCATCTTGTTTGGATTTTTTGTTTGTTTGCTTGTTTTGTCTGTTTTGTTTGTTCCATTTTCATGATTTTTTTACTCACTCTTTCAGAGTTCAGCCCTTCAAGCAGTGGCTGATGAAGATACTGAGATTACTTCTAGGAGGACTCTTGCAGAGAAGCTTCTTCTCTGTGATTATACTCATCAGTCAGCAGAGTAGGTGTGTATCTCGGTGTGTATCTTATACTCTTATTTGTGCAATAAAAAAGTCGCATTTCAGTTTGAGCAACAAGTACTACCATGGTCATAGGACACATCAATGTTTTCAAAGGTTCTGGGGAACCCTGGATGCATATTAGACTAAACAGCTATTCAGCTAAAGCTGTGATGAAAGCTTATATTTATAAGGATATGGATTTATAAGAATATTTATAAGGAGGTGATTTTTAGTTCGCTGCACTCCCCTTGTCATTTTGCTTTCAAACAATTGCCTTACTGCACGCTGAAGACATAAAATTTCTGCTACTCTGGTGGCCAAATATGTCTTGTGCATAAACATCTTGAAGAGAAGACAACGTTTAGATGATACAGCTCATGTTGCTGTCAGTCGTTCCTTTGTTATTATTATCACCATAATTTTTCTTAATAATGTGTGAATTAGCATATATATGATCTTTTGCATTCCAGTAGGGCTTTTGGCTCTTCTTCGGTGCCCACTGTGCAAAGCATTACTCAAACTTGCTGCCTGAGGCAGGTGCTGCCCCAGAGGGTCTGTGAACTGAAGGGACAGATATGGCTTTCAGGAGTCTCCATGACAAGAGAGCATAGTGAATATGTGTGATACAAACTATAATTTTTTATTTCTAGAAAGAATTAGTCAAAGCACAACAAGGGATTTGAAGACAAAGAGAGATATTCGATATAGTTGTTCCCATTCCATACTAAAAGGAACTAGAGAAGAGAAAGAAATCTCACCCTTAGGCCTATGATAGTGGCACAAACAACCATCACTCCAGTTTCTTCCTGCCAGTCCTCCAGAACAATCACTAGACAACTGTACTTAGCCTTGACACTAATGCAACAACAGGTTTAGAAGTACATTAAACTGTGACATCGTGTCACAATTACACTGGAAACACATAACGTTACTTACTTGAGGGCCTTGCTGTACCCCAGGCAACAGAGGATTGCCAAGAGTATACTTCTTTGCTCGTTCAATGCTCCGCCGAACAAACTCATCATAAATAGGCTCTTCCACAAAAATCCTAGATCCTGCTATACAACACTGTCCCTGGTGGTAGAACAGACCAATATGTGCAAATTCCACAGCGGTGTCCACTGCAAAGAAATGCAGAGTTCATCAGATTATAAACTTGACTGGTCACGTTATAACTTCTTTACAAACCTTTGTCACTCCATCTCATCTCCCTTTTTAGCACTTTTCATTTTTATGGCCCTTTAAAACACAGATATTCATCCATTTACTTATGTCCAAAACAGCTCTTATCAAGACTAGCACAGTACATCTATACAAACACACATTCAGCTCTTCTACGTGAAATGTAGATTCAACATTATTTGCTTATCAGCAGTACCAAGAGGAGTATCTAGCTAGAAAGTTCCATCTAGCTGCTTTTAGTTCTGCATTCATGTTGCATTAGGATGATCCTTAATTATACTAAGGGTGGACAGGTTGACAGCGATTCATATCATTCTGTAACTGCCAGTTTTTGGTGGCAATCTAACTTAAAACAGTAGCATGAGCAGAAAACATTAAAATTTACTCCTTCATTAAACAGGTACAAATAATTTACTGACAAAGAAAAGGAAAAAGAACCATGGGATTTGCAGAAGGATTAGGTTTATATAACAAAAATGCTACTAACAGTCTGCGTCCGCAAATATAATGTTAGGACTTTTTCCTCCAAGTTCCAATGTAACTCTCTTCAGATTGCTCTTTCCTGCTGCTTCTTTAATCAGTTTGCCAACCTAAAAGGTAGGGAGAAGACAGCTTCATCTCAAAAAGTTTGTTATGACCTCAATAACATTCAAAAGTGAAAATCAGTTCATAGCTGTCTACTGTCTATTATCTCAGTAATTGCAAAAATGAAAAATAAATTTAAAAAAAATAGTTTGAAAAGAAGAGTCAGGGTGCAGATGACTTGCAGTCTACAAACCAGGAATGCTTTCCAGAAGAGCTTCCCCCTGGACACCCTTATGTTAACTGCCAAAGATGTCTGGTTCTTATTTGGTTACTATCACTCTACTTGCTTTTATCTGTACTCTAAAGTAGGCACTGCGTACTCATCCTTGACATGAGGCAATTTTTCTTTGGAGTGTACATCCAAGAAGTTAAAGAGACTGGTTGGCAACTCTTCCATGTAGAATGCATACAGAGAGATAATATAATGCATAGTGTTAAGGATATAGTTATATAATGCCCGCACTGAGAAATCTTCAACTGTATCACTCACACTTCTTCAGAGTGAAGGTTAGGGAAAATTAACAATGACCTTCCTTTCAATTATTAAACTGATACATATTCAAATACACTTCTAAGACCACCCAGATGATCATTAGTCTCATTCAAATACCAAAAATCCATCACCTCACTTAACTGTGTGCAGAACCAGGAATGAGATTTCTGAAGCACCCTCCTACCATCCTGTTAGTATTAAAATTAAAGAGAACGGACCACAGCCTGTTTCACTTTTTGCATTTTAAAAATAATTATTCTTAAAAAAAGAAGCAAATGGAAAGTTATGAAAATGTCTTCCTTTTAAAGGACAAGACTTAAAATAGGCTTTGTATCCTAGAATCTATCGTATCTCATAGAGTGCCTTTATTTGAAGGGCTTTACTGCAATACAAACATTGTTTAAACATGTTCAAAGTTAATAATAACCAACAAATCATTAAACAGACTTTGTTTAACAAACCAGAAGCCAAAAGAAAGAAAGAAGTTAAAATAGTTACATAGAACAAGTTAGACATTAAATCATTACTAGGAATCAGAGGGGCACAGTTCCTGCTTGTATTTTCTTGCATTCATTATAGTACCTCTGTAGAGCCTGTGAAAGCTACTTTATCTACATCCATGTGGTGAGAAATCGCTGCGCCAGCGGTGGGTCCAAAGCCTGGCACAATGTTCACAACTCCAGGTGGAAATCCTGCCTGAATTGGAAGAGAGAACACTGTAAATTTGGGGATGGATAATGACTAGAAGAACACGTAATATGGTCTTACTTTCCTTTTCAGTTCTCCAGACACCTTTTCTCAGATATACAGCCATTCTCAGCCCTAGCGCCCCAAATATGTTCACTCTCACCTGATTTATGCTCTCTTTCCCCCACTTACATTTTAGGCTCCTGAACTGGATCTTTTTTTTTTTTAAAAAAAAAAAAGTACATTTGATTTTAGTTCTTTCTCAGTGCTGTTGACAAGAAATAAACTTCTTTTTTCTTTTCTCCCCCAGCCAGATGTGTAAAGAAAAATTTTATGTCTGCTTCTTTAAAGTTATTTGAGTCATCCTGTGCACTTGCTGACTTCTGCTCGTTGTCCCTCACACTAGCTGGAATTTAATTAACGATCTGCTGACCAACACTGGAATTCTATTAAGAAAAATGATGGAAATAGTACTCCGAACACAATGTTTTTGCTTCTTCCTCCGGATGTGGGTTGAAAGTAGAGAGTGGGCAACGTCAGAGTCTACAGCACAAAAGATGTAGATCAGCTACCAAGCATGAAAAATCTGGCTACCTGAGATATGCACATTTCCAGTATCTTGCAAATTTTCTATTTAAAAAGAATTTTCCTAGGGGCCAAATCAAACCTATTGTTTCCCACCAATTCTATGTTAGTTATGTCCCATTCATAGGCAAAATAAGTTATTTCCTTCCAACAGCTTGTCAGGCAAGCTTCCATGGATGTGTGAAGTGCGACTGGGTTTCCTGTTGGCTTATGAAGCAGCTATGGGGTCTCAATGGCACTTAAGAAACAGAGCAAGCACCGAATTAAAAGACCAAAACGATGGATCTCCTATACTAGTCTTTTTTAGCATTAAACAGGACTTTGGATTACATACAAAGGTTCCATTTTCATTCAGAAAATAGTGGATTTCAGCTGGTAAGTTAAATGTCTTGTCTTGTGCTATGGACACCAGACAATTTTGTTCAAGCAACTTCAGTTCCTTAGAGATTCATGCTCAGATACATTCCATCAATACTTTTTATGATAATTTAATATTTTAGATTAATATTTACCCTGGAACTGATGAGTTATTAAAGTTTCTTATATTTGCTTAACATTGTGTTTCATACTTAATTTGTAAAGAAAAGTAAGAATAATAGTTTTTTATGGGACTAATTCACACTGTCTTACTTTGGGCATTCAATTTCCATGTCTGTATTAGAAGCTATTCTCTATGTATTAGCAAAGGAGCCTTGTCAGGACTATTGAGAAGGATAGTGCGGATTACCAAAAGCAACTATATATTTTTTTTTAATGTGGACCTTGAGAAGTAGAAAGTTAAATTAGATCTTCAGATAGTTTCACAAGTCTAAAGCAGCTACTGAAGTGATCACTAAGGTTTTGATCACTGTCAGGGATTTGGGCTCCAACTTTACTTGGGTAATCTGGGTGTAAATTAAAACTCAGCTAGATTTGGGTGAATAAATTTTGAAGGACTTGATAAGATAAATATTTGTCTTTTTTTAAAGCTCCAAAATATCAACCAGATAATACACCAAAGACATTAAACCATTATATGCTTAAGCTTCTTATCCAGTTGAACACTGAATGAATGTCTGAAATGAGAATCATCTTGCCTTTTACTAAACACGCTCTGGTATTATAGTAGTTATTACCACTCTAACTGTTGTAATGTGCACACAAAATGGATCACTGATGACATTCCCACTTATGAGCTCAGGAAATCAGAATATCAGAACAGATATTTCACTAGACTCAGAGCAGAACTGAGTTGCTTTCCCTGTAACATTGTTCTTTCAGAGAAATATACTTTCTGATATTTGTTGTTAAAAATTAATAGAGAAGGTATCTCTGATTTTTTTTAAAAAAAACAACAATTCCTCCTCACCAGTATTATCTAATAGCATTTACTATGTGATGCAATAACAGCAGGACTTGGTTCCTTCCTGATAGTCATTTAGTTTCTGTGAAATATTAATGCATAACCAGTCAGTGTGCTCTGCTGAATCATTGTTTTGAAGCAGAATAATAAAATATGCCAAGTCATTTCCATTAACACCATGCAAGGTTACCGCGCTGGTGATTATTGACATCTGTGCCAACCCTTCAAACACGTTAGATTACATTTGTTGGTTTTATTGGGAGGCAAGATAGCTAAACTATTCAACTGTTCTTCTTTGGGTGTTTGCTGGGCTGGGCACAATAGTCAATGTAACTTTGGAGACGCTGGAGAAACTACCATGCTCCTTGTGTTCAAGAGCACAAAGTATATTCTCCAGTTTCTGTGTGAAGAGAGTTCACAAGTTTGGCAGCACTCAGCAGTTCAGTTTTACAGCTCCCTGTTAATAATAAACCCAGGTGGCTGAAAAGTTTCTTAAATTAAAAAACAATAATAATTAGCTGTACAAACAGGTCCTTTTCTGTGATAACTATGTTAATATAGCAATTGCCACCAAACTCTAAGTACTCTGCTCTTGACTCCTTGTTTGCTTTTGACTTTGAAAGGTGCTGTGCTTTTGTAATACAAATATGTTTGCCAAGGAATGAAGTTTACTAAATTGCTTTTGTGGATTTTTTGTGTGTGTGTGTGTGTGCAGACTAGGCAGAAAGATATGCATGCTTTTGCCCTGGATTTGCTTCACTGGTTTACAGTAAAGTAAGCTCCATAGTACAAGGCTAGACATGCAATAAGAAGTACTTGCAGAGGGCAGTTTGGTTTATATTACCTCTGTGGCACTTCAGCTGCAGTATACTCTTACATTTCTGAGAAGGGTAAAAAACTCTGCTGTTGCTGACTTACCTCTTTAATTAAGGATCCCATGTAAAGGGCAGTCAGTGGAGTTTGTTCTGCTGGTTTGACAACCACCGTGTTTCCACAACAAAGGGCAGGGGCGATCTTCCAGATGAACATAACCAATGGGAAGTTCCACTGAAAGACAGATGAGAAGGTGTATCCTATTTCTAATACAACACCAAAATGCCTTTGCTTTTTCTACGACAATAGCACAAATTGTCAACTGGGTGGTTGAACTCTTTGTTGAACTCTTTTCAGAATGAAGATATTTTGAAAAAGCAACTGGCAAGCTGTGTTATACAAAGACCAGTGATTTTGGTACATGTGAGTCCAGGGGATCCAAGGTTTTAGTTAAAAGCTCAAGAGTCAGTAAGTGTATTCATCTAACAAAGCCTTACAGAAAGTTGCTGGATTAGTGGTGAAATTGGGATTTTTGCTATCTTAAATGATCACATCCATTATCAATTTAGTTTTCTAAGGGAGACAAGGTAATAACGTGTAATGTTGCCCCTGCCCTCTTCCCTGGAGGTTTCACTGGCAGCTCTCCATTGTTGTTAGTCCAGCCAGACTGCAGAGCAGCCAACTCCTTTGGACCTCATATTCAGCAGTATGATGGACAACGTGGGTGGGGAAAAATGGGTTGACCCCTTGAGAATATTTCTAACACTTTTGGAAGCATTGAACCCATAAGCCTCATCACAAAAAACACAGCATGTCTTATCTTTACGAAAGTGGGGAAAAAGGCAGTTAGCAGTTACCTATTATGTCAGAAAGGCTTGGAGGAGTATACATGCAACTGTTCTTTATCTCTCTTCTTATCTCATTTCAATCTCACTCCACCCCCAAAAATTACAGGAGCACAAATAACACAAAGTAGGGGATTACAGGGTGTTCTGAATCTTCGTCATTGAAGTGGAACCATGTGAGTGGAAGGGAAATGGAAATGCTGAGCTAGCAAAAGTGTTTTGCAGCGTTCACATAGTCCTCAAAGTTTTCAGTCTGTGTGAAAACCTCCAGCTTGGTGGCTTCACATTTCAATGCAGAGAAAATAAACTCAGAAGTCCTTGAACATTTTATAAGGGAAGCCAGTGTTTGTACGAACTGCTTATACTTCCAGGATGCAATTTTATTTAAAGTGGCCACATCTAGTGTGTCTAGTTCTTCAGCATATCTTTACTCTGAGTGCTTTACTTGACATATCCTGTGCCTGACATACAGAAGAATCTAAACCAGTAGATTCCCGAGCTCTCCTAGAGGCTGGATCCATATTCCAGTAACGTTCTCTAAATCAATGTGGTGGCCAAAAGAGATAGCAATCTGCAAGCTTAACTGAAAGACATGAGGAACATGTCTATCAGCAAACCTGATAGACAAGATGACGATTTCAGAATTTGGTAAGCTGTCAAGCAGGTCAGGTCAGGCTGCCCACACCTACCACGTGCAAAGAGGTAGGCAGATTAGGAGTGTCTAGTGCATATAACCACTTTCACAGCAAACCACTGAAGCTGTGTAGACCTCACAAAGAAGCTTGAAAGTTGAGTTCCTCAGTGTTTTGGATGTTCAGACTCAGCCTTTTGAATCTTCACTTAAAAGAAGTTACCTCAAAACTGGGAATTTAGACACATTGGAACATATGGCTCAGTATTACAGTGCTTATTGGACACATTCTTTGTGTTGTTACTTGTATCATCAACATGGCAAATGAGTGTTAGTCATAAATAAAGATCCAATTGTCTGGATGCTGTATAGAGCAGAATAGATGTTCCAGGTCCTAAGGAGCTTGTTGCCTATAGGCTGTAAATATTACCCTCTCCTACTTGTTTATTTTTAATTCTTTCAGTTCCAACAAAACACAAGTCTGTCTTTCAAACTAATCCATCAGTCAATCTTTTGAGATTTATTTTCCATCCATAAACAGGGACAAGAGAGATGAGGCTGGACCAGACTGACTTATCAAAAACTCCATGTTGCAGAATTTGATGAGTACTCAGGATAGTCTCTATCTTTCAGAATCTGAAAGTTTCTGATTGGTAATGTTTCATAAATGCACTTGCATAGACAGAATTTCAAAAGTATTTCCATTTGTAACAGGAACATTTGTGTTTTACATAAATGTCTCCAACTTACAGGAATAATTTGGCCGCACACACCAATAGGCTCATGTCTTGTAAATGTAAAAAAGTTTCCATCTAGGGGAAGAAGAAATAAATTAGACATTCAGACAAAACATTTGTGAGAAACAGTTAAATCAGAAAGAAGATAAAGTTGGATACCAAACTTAGCTGGATACAATTTTACTTATAAATGTTATTTTCAAAATCTTAAGTATGCAAAAAATCAACCACAAAGTACATCTGGATTCAATATCTACTTTCTTCATAACTCCGAATTTTCATTCTGCCAGTCTGACTGACTTTTTGCAGTGATAAACCCACTTCTCAATATGGTATGTGCAGCACACCAATGACCATTCCTCATTTCTTTTTTCTTTTATCACCTTTGTTTTGGAAAGTGCTCTTTTAAAAACTACTTGCAATCCTAGGTACATATCAGACATTTTTTTAATATTAGATCTTAGCTTAAATCAAATCCATTAAGTATAAAATTCTCTTTGATTCAAATAAACATGTGTTCCATTAAGCCTAGTATAGAGGTCTATGCGAAGCAAAAAAGTTGGAAGTATTTATCACTCTAGTTTCCTTAATTCCTTCTTTATTACCATTCTTTTCTTTGTCTTTCTGAGAGAAGGAAGCTAGAAACAATATTTTCATAGAGCTGCTTAATGGGAGAGGGAACAGAATGAAATTTTAGCAAAATCAAAGAACGTTTCCTCGTTCCTAACTCTTAGTACTCTTCCTAATACATTATCCAATATGTGAAACAAATATTACTATTTGTGCTAATCTTAGCTTTAATAAGCAAATACCTGGTTTTCATTACTGTAGCATTGCATAAACTATATATTGCTATGCAAAAGTAACCTACCAGACTTAGATATACATACAGACTAAATTCTTTTTGCTCAACAAACAGTATTTATTAATAGTATAGAACAAGAAATAGATGTAACTGCACTAAATGTTTAAAACAAGTACTATGATAAATCTTAACTAACCTATATTAAGAACTATCTAAAATATTTTCTATTTGAGATATTTTTGGTGTTGCACAACTTTTGGAAGAAGGCAGTTTTTTACAGATCACGTTGGCTTCAGTTCTGTACTTTTGTTATCTCAAAACTACTCACCCATTGGAACAGTACGCCCATGGATTTTATCAGCCCAGCCTGCACAGTAGCGTAATGTTTTGATACAGGCACCTAAATCCATTAGGTAGGCAGTGGAAAAGAGTTTCCCACCATCAATGGCTTCCATTGTCTGCAGACAACAGCAATTACAAAGTTAATATCAAATATTGATAATGGTTATCATGCTTATACTTCGTCATTTAGCTTTTGGTTGTTCAATTCAGAGGTTTTCGGCTTAAATACCAACATTTGGATTAACTCCACTCTGAAGGATACTCTGTATTTGAAAAACCCAAGGTAGCAATTTACAAATGAGAAATTTTCATGATGATGTGTTCACAGTGAGCTACGCAGATAACATGACCATGGCACATTTGTAATGGTGAGATATTCTGAAAAAACAATGTTTCTCCCATCTGAATCAGTTACACACTGTTCTAGATTATGCTAAATATTCTACAAGCATAGATGAAAGGATCAGCTAGGAGTCTGCGCAAATAAGTGATGCAAATAAAATGAGTGGCTTCCCTCAGCTTATTCACACTGACACCCAAGGTAGGCAGTAGTTTCCTGGAAATAACTATCACATTAACTTAGGATCCTGTGCTTTTTAATTATTAAGGAACACCTTTCTAGGTGCTTAGTAAATGCATGTTAGCAACTCATATGAGCAAGAAGACTCAAAGCATGGAATAAAATACTCCTAATACACCTTGAGTGTCTGATGTGCAAAGGAAAGATCTGAGCCATTAGAACTCTTAACTGAGAAAAATTCACTATAAAAAAAATAAATATTTACACAAAAGAGACTCTCTTTTGTTGGCTAACTACTAACTAAGTGAACTATCTGGTCTTGTTTGAAGCCAGGCCTGACTCTCAATACCATGGATATGCATGCCAGGCAGATATAAACCTTGAGAATAATAAACAGAGAATATTCATTCAACATCTACAGCTTTTCAGTGGACCAATTCTGTCCACCCACAGTGCTCTAACGATCCCACGGAGACACCAGCACTAAATAGGGTTGATTTCCAGCCAAGTCTAGGGAGTGTGGTTTGGATTAATGCCACTCAAATACCCCTAATTGTTGGGACATCTAGTTAAAGACCATGTGCAGTTCTTAAATGGTGTCAACATCTTCTTGACAATGCTAGAATTTTATTCTCAAGTTGTTCAGCACAGACACACTGGGAACATTCAGCTTTGTGAACAATCCTGTTAGGATGCTTAGTAGGAAAATGCCTAATTATCTAGTCAGATCTTAGCAATACTATTTTCTTTTGTAAATTTGTTGTTTTGCATGTCCAAGGTTCTTTAGTATTTCAGGCTGAGTCTACAGCCTGATCCTGCAAGCACAATGTTTTACCAACTGTTACCCTGTGAAGGCCACAGTTTTAGTTAGACACATTGCAGATATCATACTTGGGAAGAGAACAGAGCAAATGAAGAAGTCAGCAATGCTTGATGGTTTTAAGCAACAAGGAACTATTTAAATGAGATATACCTTTGTCATTCCAGGCAATATATCTGGCACTGTGTTGTTCTGTGTGGACATGGGAGAAGATTCTTCCATGGCCTCAAACTTATGAACTCTGTAGCTTTGAGCACCACAACAAATTGAAATGTAAGAAACACAATTATCAGTGGCTCTTTCAGTACCCTGCTTTGAATTCTTCTTCCAGTAGCCTACTTATAGGGCTGCTGAGCTTCTGGAGCTTCAGGAAGGGCATCCTATCATATGAAACACTGAAATGGAAAAATTTTTGGTCCTGGCCAGATGCACAAACACAGAAATATGCATTTGCAATGATCCTTGGGGGACTATTTTAACCTCTGGTGTTTACAAGGTTATTTGCTATTCTATAGTACTAGTTCTGCAGTTAGGATAAGCCATGAGTGGAGAAAATCTCTCTTCATTTTGATGAAGTCTGGAAAGAACTTCATTGAAACATACCTTATGTAAAAGGGAAAAGTAGTCAGTAATATAAGTAAGGTGTAAGAAATAAAAATAGTCAGTAAAATAGAAAAAAGGAGTCCCAGAGAAAAGTAATACCTTCATAATATGAAAATGGCAAGTGGGAACAAAAACTAACAATGCTTCAGCTTTCCTGTAGAAAAAAGATTATTTCTCCATCCTCTTTGCATGTGTAATGCCTTAGGCTGTACAATAAAGAAGCCAGTGCCAGCTTATCCAGTATTTAACTGACAAGCGGACATACTTTTCCTATTAAAAATGTAACTCCCTTAAAATTTTGTCTCTCTCAACTCCAATAAATTGTGTACTAGCCACCCAAGTTTTCTATTGAGAAACTAGGTGATTATCAGTCCCGATCAAAGTGATAAGATTCATTTAGAGAAATAACTTTGTTGAAGAAACGTGTAAATTTGACAGTTGCAAACTTTGGGGTTCAGGGAAATAAACTCAGTTCCTTTGAATTTTCATTTTTCTTTTAAAAACTTGTTTGGGACACATGCAAATGTCTTCCTATAGTACAGCCATAAAGACAATAGGATGGGCAACAGATTCTTTGCAATATTTTGAAGGTTTAAATTTTATGAGCTTAACAATGATGTGGCTTGTAGCTAATGGCTCAATACTTCAAATTGTGACTAGACTAAACTGATTAATGATCCTGAATATTGGATACTCCTCTCCTGCTCTCCTGATTTTTTGACACTGTTGGCAGAATAACACCATTCATCTTCAGGATAGTGCAAACAACTATTGTGCCTAAATGTTAATTCCAGAAGGTGCTTGAAATAGAAAAGAGATCATCCTAATGGTAGCATTATATGCAGGGTTTAAAACAAGAGTGAGGGGTACTACCCTTTATCAAATTTGTGGTGCATTTATATTTTAAATGTTCTTTGTTGCCTTACTGCACAATCAGTAGGTGGTGGTGCTATAGCTCATGTGTTTGCTGTTGAGTGGTAAAATGGCCAGTACACAGTAGTTGGTAAATACAGGACATCAATTCCCACCCTGCTTGTTCCTCCTAGTGCAGAACGTTCTTCATTGCTGCTTTTCGTTCTGGTTAAGGTTTTTCACTCATTGCCAGTTGCAAGCTGGAGTTAATGAAGGACTAGTGATAACAAAATATATAGCCATGAAATTCAAAATTTCTCCCTGTTCTGACTTGTATCATCTGTACGCTCTGACATAGGCTTTGAGGTTAGGGCTTGAACTAAGCTTTGGTTTAGACAAGTGTTAAGCATATGGTATATGTTAGTGTTTCCTTAAGAATCAACAATTGAAATTGCATCAGTTGTAGGTGGCTTAAGTATCATCTTAAAGCTAATCAAACACTCAAGTACTTTGCGGATGTGGGGTGTTAGTAGACCAGACTGCAAACCAGTTTAATGAGGTCCATTTGCA
Organism: Charadrius vociferus; assembly: GCF_000708025.1. Classification (NCBI taxonomy): domain Eukaryota; kingdom Metazoa; phylum Chordata; class Aves; order Charadriiformes; family Charadriidae; genus Charadrius; species Charadrius vociferus. The sequence goes on from NW_009648645.1 coordinate 1,138,161, forward strand.
ACACAGAAGAAAAACAAGTATTAAGACAGCCTGACTTCCCAAGGATTTAGCATGTTACACTTGCTTGCTTATACCTTTCTTTAAAAACCAAGACATAGGCTTTTTTCCCAGTCATTTTGTTCATGTATCATACTCACCGCTAAAATCAGCCGATCTCTTTCAACTAAGTCAGCTAGTTTATTCAAGAGCCTTCCTCGCTCTGAAGCATCCATTGTACGCCAGGGTGACCCAAGCTCAAAAGCTTTTCTAGCTGCTTTAACAGCCTTGTCTACATCTGCCTGTGGGAAAAACAGAAAAACTTTTATAATCAGTAATTGATTCTGTCATCAGTCTTGTTGGTTGTTAAATGTGCAAGGTGTTTTGCAAGAAACGAAAGAGATACCAACCCCAATCTAATCAGCATTAGTACAGTAATTTTAGATACAAGTGTTATCTTCTTCCAAATGTTTCTGCTATCATTTCAGCAATGTGAAATTGTATGAGAAACTAATGGATTCTCAAAGCTTCTATAATAAAAACATACCGAGGAACCCCGTTTTTAAAATTTAAATTTTTAAACCTTCTGCCTTCTGGTGTCTGCAATTGGGGATGCACTTACCAATTACACTGCTGTTGCAATTTAGTCTCTTTTATGTACAAAGAGATGCCCAAACCTGTAAGTTAAATATCTAAGTACTCAACATTATCTACAAGTGTATGGTGGTGTGATGAAGACCAGGTTAGAAAAATCTGTTCCTTAGAATGTTTCATAAAAGGAACACAAACTTATTTTTGAGGAAGACAAATTGATGCATTTGTTTTTGAAAATTTTAAGGAACATTTGTATTTAAAATAATTTTAGCAATTGAATAATTGACCAGATTTAAAATGCTAAGCCTAAATATTCTGAACTGTAGGTATTGTCTTTGCATTAAGCAAGCTAACTTGTCAGTCCAATGATGTTTTTTAAATCATAATTTATTATTTATCATTTTGCTTTCACTGTATCAGGAAAATCTACAGTGACATATGAAACTCTTTTCTGTGCAAGGGTGTCCCAGGATATAAAAAAAAAAAAAAAATATCTTGAGAAAAGTCTTTTAGTACTTGAAATTTTTCTACATTTCACAATTCTTGTAAAAGTTTTCCCAGGAAAACAATGACAAAAAAAAAAAAAAGAAAGGATATTTCTTCTGCTATTTTGTTAGAAATTACAAACAAATTTCAAGAATAAAAAGAGGAATCTATACATGGCACATTTCCCTGAGCAATCTGCAATGTGTTGTTCAAACAATTTCTTTCAAACTTTTTTTTTTTGTACTGTTGGTTGCTAGAATATCCTCCAAGGAAATCACTGTTGAGTTTAACTAAGTCAGCAAAGTTGACTAAGTCAACATCAAAGTCAATTGTTCTAAATGTTAATCAGATCTTGAATCTTTAACAAGTTGGTAGCCAACAACTCCTTTTTAAAAGCCAGGAGTGGGGTGGGTAAATGGCTTGGAAAGCCCAGCACAGACGTGCTAGGCAGGAGGCCCACAGAACTTCCCAAAGTTCTCTCCAGGAAGTTTGAGAAAAAGATAGGATGGATCTCTACAAATAGCACAGTCATTACTATAGGGTAATACTGACCAGCCACCTATATTGGGTAGCTGAAATCTACCGGATTAAAAAGGATTACTTTTCTTCAGAATCTATCAGAATGTTACCAAATACCTCATCACTTATCTGTGACCCAGAAAAATGTATTTAATGAATATTTAATTCATTCTACTTTTTTCTCATCTCTTTCTATCATAAATATTCTACAGCTCTGCAATATGACTGGGGGTGTATGCCTTGGCCTTTACTGATAAAGAACAAGGGGAAACCATAAGTCATACTTCTGTGAAAGATGTAAATTAAAAGTAAATACAGTGCCATGTGTTCTTTCTACTAAAAATGCTGAAATAATTAAAACCAAGAAAAATTATATAAAGCTAATATAGGGCTATGAATGAAAAGTAAGATAAAAATAATGCTCTTCAACTGAAATGAAATTTAATTTGAGTACACAAATCTATACCATAAGTATAAAGACTGATAGCTCCTTTCAGAGCTGGTTTAGACTTTTTACTGAAGCACATTTACTCTACATCACACTGACGTTGAGCAGCTTTATTATTACTGGGGGCCTTTAGGATTAGCGAATGTAGCTTGAAAGAGCCATCAAACTGAAAGGAAAACAGTTCCCACCCACATATGTGTCTGTGCTTTGTAATCTCCACTTCTTTTTTTTAAATACCACTGCAAGGCTGTGTACAGCCCTTTGTCAACCCTATTGTACACACAAATTAAATTCCTAAAATCTCTTGGCTCATTATCTAAAAGCTAGGCTCTAGAATATTAGGTTCACAATGACTGTGTAATTTACTAGATTTGTACATTTCACTTGGCAATTTAGTTAATAGCAGTTGTCATTACACATTAGTTTGCAAAATTATTGGAGAGAAAGCAAACCTGTGTGTCGAACAGTATTATCTCTTTATTTAACGAGTTGTTAGATTGCTTGTAAGGAATGAAAGCTACAAAAATTCTGAATTGTCAGTGAACAGTTACAGGTCATAAGTAATTTAATTTGAGGTTGACCAAATATCAGGCCAACCTGATTTGCAATGTAATTTGTTTTTTAAACAGTGAATAGAGAAGAGGTGGAAGAAGTACATCAAAAGCATGTATGATTCTAGTGGGATACAATTCCTAAGTTAACAGCATGTTTATGAAATGCTTTGGCTGAGGACAAAAAGAGCCTGAACCAATCTAAGTGACTCTGAGCATTTTATACAGGTACCTGGGACTAAAGAAAGGCAAGAACAATGCGTTTGAAGAACTCATGATTAGATATACGAAATTATCAAAAAAACAGATTCATGCAGACTTTCTCAGCCATCTTTGTATAATAAAAAGTTTTAAATGTGTCTTCACTGTGATCTTAATAATGTGTAATCGCTGTTGCTCATGTGCTAGAGAGATAGCATTTGAGCCTAAGTTTATCAGGAAATTCATGATGAAATTACAGAACCAGAGGAACTACAATTCAATGAGTACAGGACGTTGGATGAACTAGGTTTCTACATAATTCTCAAAAGAGCATTTCATTTCAGAGTGAATGTACAGTACATTAAAATATTCTGAAAGAGAGTATGCTTATACTGACAAAATTTTTTTTATGAACTTAGATAAATGGCTTATAAGTTTTATGGTAGTTCTCATGGATAAAAAAGGTGTTTAATGGGCATTTTGCTACTAAGTTGGATGTAAAAATTTGACTTTGAAGGAGGAAGTGTAGAAAATGAAATAAATATTGGCAAGAACCAAAACAGTAATAATAAAACTGATTTTTTTTTCAGCCACAGTCATCACTTTTTGTATACCTGTGAACTGGAAAGAGAACGTTCATTTCTTACAGTTGCTTTCTCAGTCTTTATAAAGAAAATGTCTAAATGGCTGTTTAAGCAACATTGTCTGTTCTATTTAAAAAACTAACCCCCTTACTCGATAACTTACGTTTAACCTGTATGGTAACACTAGGCAAATCCTTTTCAGCAGAAAAATACATAATATAACAAAAATACAGAGCTGCTTATTTGAGGGTTTAAGTTTTCATCATATCTTTGATTACATGGTATCTCTCTGTAATTTTCCACTATAAAACCTCATAAATATAAAAAATAAATGTTTGTTTACAGGTGTCAACAATCTTTTTAGTCCTTTGCTTAAATTCACCAATTCAACATGCGGTAAGGAAACCAGTTTTGGTGGAATTATTGTCTATTTAATATGTTACCTTCAGCTTCAGAGTCTTTTTTAGGACTATGTTCCAGTACATTTTTCACAAAACCAAATACTTGAAGGGGGCAGTACTGAAAAGATATATTCATAACTAAAATGCTGATGGGAATGATCATCCTCACAGAGTCTGTGTGGGAAAATATCTGTATTTTTCCACTTCCTGTTATCTATAATGAAAAGTCTTATATAAATGTGTAATGAACAGATTACATTACTGTGTAAGGAAGAACCAGGATAAAAACAAAGAAACAAACAAACAAAAAACCCCAATTAAATTACTAGATGTCACTGATCAAAGATAATAAAAAAGTACCAATATTATTAATTAAAAAAATAACAACAATATGTCTTCAGAACTTTCCTCAAATAAGCAAGGTCCTAAGAGTAAAACAGTTTTTCAGTGCCAGTTTACAAACAATATTAAGGCTTAGTAAAAAGGCCAAGAATTATGTTCACAACAGAATATATATGGGATGAAGCAGGTACATCTCAGAGGTGATGTTTTACATCAGCAGTGGTGAACGTTTGCTTCCTGCTTTCAAGACACAGAATTAAATTTAAAGCTAGGGTTAAGAGCAAGAAAGAAAGCCCTACCTTGTCGCCTTCTTCAACCTCACAGATTTTCTCTTCATTTGCAGGGTTAAAGACTTCAAATTTTTTACCACTGACTGCATCGTGCCACTCATTGTTTATAAATATCTGCAGAGGAAGAAATAGTGCAACAATATTAGTAACATATCTACAGTTATTGTCTGTTATCTGTTTGAATGAATAAATCTATCTTTCATAGCTAAGAGCTGTCTGGCTGATAAGTACCTGAATTAAAAATGGAAGAGTGGTTTCTACATTATTCTGAAGAGATGAGTAATCACACACACACTTAACCAGGAACAACTTTTTAAAATTAACTACCTTTGGAGAGGCAAACCGTCTCTCCATGATATTTTCACTTTGTTTCATATCATGAAAAGATGCTGTTACAAAGGGGTCCTTCCTCTCTCAAACTGAAGACTGTGATGTACAAGGGAGGTACATCCCAAATTGACCTATCTAAAACTATGTGGGTTTCCTATGCTCACAGGGTTGGTAAGGATCGAGGACCTTTCTGTTACGTGCTCCAACAGACATAAACACAATGCTTGGATTTAGTATATGTGGTACATTTAGTATCTTGGAGAACACTATTTTATTCAGCTTTGCTTTGATTTCTCCTTACTTCCTGCCAAAAGAAAAAGAAAAAGAAAATCGCAATAAGAAATAACTAATAGTAGTTTTTTCTGAAATTAAAGACTGAAAAAAACACAGCACAGTCAATTGAATGAAACAAAGAAATAACCACTTAAGCTCAGTAAAAAGAGGCAAGTATACTTCTGTATTTTCATGTTACAGGAGAAAAATAATTAGACATTAGGGAGAGGCTCTTTTATTTCTCACCAAAATCCTTTGGCTTTGTGGATTGGTGCTTTATTGAATGTGAACCTAATCAAGATTTAAAAGCAGAAACATAATGCTCTTAATCTTCTGCAGTACAAACCCAGAATTTATTCCATTAAATAAAGACAGGAATCACAAATCTACTGGAAATGGCTGATGTATTCACCAGAATTGCACTGTTAGCAAGCTTAGAGAAAGTCTAGAATGTCCTCGCTGTTTGTCGTTTCTGGATTTCACAGAGACACTCTCTTAAAAACATACTTAGCAGCACATACTGGGATAAAAGCCCTCTGTCATATATAATTGTTGCCTTGAAAACGAGTTGGATTACTTTGTTGATGAAACCACAAACAATTATTTCTTTAATTGCTGTCTTTCTGCCTGTCCTAATCTTACAAGGAAATGGGGACTAGCCTTCCAGATTGAATCAGCACATGGAAAATGTTTACACTGGCCAAATTAAAAAAAAACCAAAAACTGACAATGAGGGGAATTTCAAGGGTGGCTTATGGGCAGAAGGTGACTGTGGTCCTCAGCTACACATATAACCCTATACAACCCAATAGCTCCCAGATGAAACTGTGTGGGGAACAGTGGCACTTCCGATGACAGTTTTCGAAGCTATTTCCTACTCTCCCTTTGGAAAGACTATTTGAGTAGTCGCAATCTGGACGTTTTCATATCACAATGCTGTTATTTCCCAGGGGTTATACTATGGGTGCCAGCAGTGGGGTTGCACCATATTACCATAATCCTGCACTCAACAAGTGAATATAGTCATACAAACATACAGCAAACATGGGTGATGACAGTATATATGCCCTCACAGCTTGCCAGGATTACAGCTGATGGGGGGGCTCCTTTGTCTCCCCTCACTATCTGAAAGTTTCTCTGCAAAACACCAGGAATTCAAACCTCTCTGGTTTTGTTCTTCAGCACGTGCTGCAATTCTTGCTTTTGAAGGGTGAAGCTACTTGCCTTGCATGACTGCAGGCTTTAACGAGTTGATCCTTGGGTAACCATTTTAGCTGTCATTATTTTATAATCAGTACGACTATCTTCTGTTTAAGGTGATCCTAACCATTTGATGTTATTCATTACTTATTCAATAATTTCTATCAATACCCTGATTACTTCCAATCTAATGGTCACAGCTATCAAATCTTTTGTCACCCTGGCATTGGTGATGCTTCCCTTCCTCCCATTCAGCCTGTAGGCATAAAATGTAAACATATTCCTGTTATGCTGACTATTACTGCCAATGTCTGGCTATTATTGTTTGAACTGAAAAGGATATTACAGCAAATTAATATTACTTATATGATTTTGATAGTTTTTCGTACTTGATTCCAGCTCTGAGTATCTCTGTTATGTCTCTACACTGATTTCCCTCAGCACCACCACTCTTGATTTTCCATTCTCCCAGACACTGTCTAAGCCTTTTTACTAATCTGTTGCCTTCATGTGGACTATCCATATACCAGGAAAACCAGGCCAGCATGCATTGCTTTTTTAACTGTTTTCTCCTGACTTTTACCTGACAAGGACTGGAAAAAGTCTAACATCAAAACCAAGAAAATAAGCTAACATTGTCCTTTCCTCACTCTTGCTAGAATATACTGTCTTTTTATTTAATATTTAATATTTCAAGCTTTTCCTAAAGTGCCAAACATATAGCTAGCTATTAAGAATCACAAAAGAATAACAATTGCACAGCAGCTGGCCTACACTAAAGTTAAATATAACAGCTTACCTAGCAGCAATGCAATTGGTATCCAAAGTTCATTTAATAAATATTAGGAACTGTATCCTTACCCAAAGATTAAGCTTTTATGCTGGTTGAAAGCACATTGTGTACTGAATTTACTTTGCATGGCTGAAACCAATGCCATCAGCTCTTGATTGCAACATTGCTGGCACACTTAAAACAAGACCAAAACAAAGCAAGGTGGGCATAGTTGTTTCCCATATTGAACTTTTATGATCTGTAACCTTTTGTGGAATAATAACCCCAGAAATTCAAACCTAGGCCCTTTTGTATGGGAATAAGTAATTGGCAAAGGTACTGTTACAGCTGAAGGAATAATTAAATGTTTGAAATCCTTATAAAGTCTAGACATTGGTGTCATACAAGAATACTTTCTCCAAAGACAACACAAAATTCCCACCACTTCTGTTTTGCTTTTACTGTTAATTTTGTTGTCTGTTTGGTATGGCACTTTCCTTCTCTTTCAGGATCTGGTGTCTTAATTTCAGTTGTGCAATATGTCCCTTAAAACTATGTCCAAAGAGGGTTTCAGGAGTGAGCAGTCCTGCGTCTCTCTAGGTTTTTGGTTACTGAATATTAATAAGTCTGTTCATTAAATCTGTAGAAATTAGTCTGATTTTCCAATAAAACAAACAAAGAAACCAACCAGGAAATAAGCCACTGCAATTGTAAAATGGTAAATGTTGTTTTTTAAAAGATATGCTTTATAGGATTATTAAAATAACTATAGTATTTCTGAACTCTCTTCTGTCAAATTAAAGATGATACAAAATGAACTGATTCAGCAATTGCTAAGTGACAGGGAACAAAACAATCTTCTAAAGATATGCTCTACTTTAGTTGTAATTACTGAGAAACTATGGGATATTACACAGCTGTGAACTTTTAGAGGACAGGCAGAGTGAAGGCAGAGTGAAGGACCTCTGGGTGAAATCTGAGGTTATCTCCGTTCACAAATGCAAAATAGAACCTGGGTCTTAGCTGTAGGTGCACAAGATCTATGCTACCCTGGAGCCTTCCATCTCTGAGCCACTTCTGGTGAAATTGTCAAAGTGAGTTAACTTTTTATTTCTGACTCTGTAGGTTAGCCTTGAAACAGGAAGGAAAACCTCGATAGAAAGATCTGATACATGGCACAGATGTTAAAAAGAGGAGGCTATGTTCCTACCAAGTGTTGTGTAGGTTGTTCCTTAAAGTGGACGTGACATCATATAAAGTCCAATCTTAACATTACCTGTCATCATCTGTCTAACCATCTCTGTGGTCTCTGGGTTTGGGTCAGTGTGGGAACAGGATCACCACCCTAAGCCGTCCTCTCAGTGCATGAGCCCACCTTCTTGCTGCTGATGGGCTGGTCCTCCCTTCTCGCTGTCTTTCTCTCCCAGTGCCACTGCGTTGCGGACACACGTGTGAGATCTTGATCATGTTCATCATCGAGACCACGGCAGGCTCTGACTGACTGTACCAGGTATTTTGTGCTCAAACTGTGCCTGTCTTTAGGCTTGTGGCATCTTGCCCTACCTCAAAGCTCAGCTTTGAGACGAACTAGCAGAAAAGATGTGATTCCCTGTTTCCTCTCCATTAGGATAAAGGAGCTACTCTGTCACTGCCCAGAGTAATAGGAACATTTAAACAGAAAACCAGAAAATACTTTGGGGCAGGCAAATCAAAGCAAATGATGGTTGAGTCAGGGCAGGACAAAGACATGAAAACCGCAGGATAAATGCTTTTTGTCCCACAGACCTGGGATTTAAACCCTACGACCGCACATGTTATGGAAACATGACAGCTTTCAGGGAATAGATTTTTTGCATGTTATTGAAATTGTTTACAATGACTGTCTGGATGGCTGTTAATAATGAATAGTTTGGTAATGACTGACAAAATCAATAAAAATATCAATAAAAAATACAGTAAGAATATTCCTGTATATTTTAGCTTGTTAATATGTGGACCATCAGGATTGACCAGCAAACTCCTGATTTAACAAAAGCTGTCAGGGAAATAAATACGCAAGCCCCTAGAAATTTCAGATATGTGATAAATTTGATTATAGGATTGTCCACACAAAATTCTGACTGTTATGAATGGGCAAAGACAGCAGTTAAATGGTTAATATGAAAAAAGCCATCTTTAGTAACTAGATACATTGCCAAGAAAAGAGACAAAGTAAAAGGTAAATATTAACATAACACTGCTATGATGTTACAGTATGCCAAATTCATATCTGTCTGTGAAAGAAATAATAGCAAAACATACCATTTTTGGAAGCTTTTAAAGTATTTGTTTAAATACTACATTTATTGCACCAACCAGTATCACCCATAATATTAGTTTAGAATATCATTCTTATTAATGTTTCTAATACCATTCCCATTTAAAGCATAACTTCATTATATTAAATATATACACAACATTGTATCAGAGCTGTATAAATCAAACTATGCAGATGTCTTCCATAAGCTAGACAGCAGTCTTGCATATGCAGGTATGAAAGACAGGGAAGAGAAGGAAAAAGTCAAAACTCTCCATGTAAGCTGTGTTAACCTACATTGCGGGCAGCTGCACTCATAAATGTGCACACAGCCATGCTCATTTACTACTGTGGAGTATATGCTGCAAGCAAACATGATATGGACCTCTAAATTCAGGCAACGTTCTAGTACCAGCCAACAGCAGCCTCTGGCAACTGCCCTGTCCTGCTTAAAAAAAAAAAAATTGGGATCATCTTGCAGTGATTTGCAGTGATTGCAGTGGTTTGTCTGTCAGGCAGAATGTCACTGCAGCTACGTTTTGGGTTTTTTTGTGCTGGTTTGTCAGACATAAACGTGAAAGACCTACGCTTCTGTGGCATGTGCTGTGCAGAGGGTTGCCTGCGATGACTGACTATGGTCCATGAGGTTTAGGGTTGCAAATCTATTTTGTAAGGATTTAGAAAAGTTGTTGCAGGCATTTTGTAACTGTTATTTCACTGGTGTATTTAGGAGGGAAGATGGTTTTTATTTCAACAACCCAAAGAATTAATGACTTTCAGACTTTGCACCAGACCTAGGAATACACATTTCTTGTAGATGAGACTGCACACTACTAAAGCTTAGTACTTAAAATAGAGCCCAGGTAACAGGCTATTGCAGTCAAAAAGCCTCTTATTGTCTTTATTTCCCAGTGTCAGAGTGCAATAAAATCTTGATTCTCTGAAACGATTGATTTCAGTTCAGATAATCTGATACCGTTCACCATTTGGGGCTGAAGTTACCTGCAAGACTACAGTATTTCTGTCATCATTTAGACAGTTGATTTGGTCACTCAAATGACTTGAGCAGAGAAGAGGGAGACAAGACCTGCTCTTTGACTTTCTTTTTTCATCCCAGTGTTTTTTTCCCTTAGGTCTTTGGGTGTTTTGAAAGGACTGTGAGTTCATTTTTTTGAAGTATCTGCTAGATAGGAAGTGCCATATTTGTATCTGTGGAGCGTAAGGAAAGAAAGTATTTGAGTCTGGACAGCTTTGTCTCAGATGGACTACACCATAGTTCTGCTGAAATAGATTTTAGGCCCTCTACATTTGGTGCCATCATCTTGTGAAATGTAACTTCTTGCTGCACCTTCCTTAGAATAAGTTTCCCCTTTTTTGTGGGTACAAAAGGGGCAAAGTACAGGGTTTCAGGCCTCAGTGCTTCTGTTGAAGTGACTTAAAAGTGCAGTTTAGAGAAGAAAATACTTAATTTCTGATGTTGCAAAGTTCCTATACTCAGCATCTGTTTACAAACTTATTTTTAGTCAGGGAAGAATTTTAATGTAATTCAGTGTTATTGTTATAAACTGTAATCCATACTATAGAGATGTAGCCAAGAAAAGTAATAGAACCATCTAAAATGTGGGCTATCTCAAACTTAGCTATTAACGGTAGCTGTATAATATGGAATATTATGGAATGAAATGTCAAAGATTTCTTCTCTTTAGATACAAGAAACTCTTCCAAACTTATGGTACAAGAAAAAGCACAAGCTCTTCCCACCATAAATCTTCCCCCAGATAGCCTCCAACTCTTGCTATGATAAAGCTTTTCTTGACAATGCTCTTCAAATGAGCTGAGCTGCCTGTTTCACAGAAATAAAAGCAATCACTAAATTTCAACAGCCGCTCAGCTGACTGCTCTCAAGTGCAGACAGTAAACCATGGAATGACGGAACCGCCATTTTTTTTTAGAGGCCAGGAACAGTGAAGGGCCACTGAGGCTGTGTCTGGGCTACTGATTGCTGGAGGTGATTCAGCATCCCTCAGGTGAGGTGACGCACCATGCTGAAAAATTGTTGGCCCCTATTGACACCCGCTTGTATAAATTATAAGAGTCATTCAGATATTCTTGGGTTTGATGATGGCAGTAAGTCTTACAGTTACACCTAAACCTGAAAGACGTTTGTGGCCCAAGAGGAGGCTCATTTCAATTGCTGTAAGTTCTGATTTACTGGTCCCAAAATATGTCATGAAGTCTCAGTGTATTCTTCAAGCAATACAGTTAAAATATGTTAAATTATTTAAGGAACTACTAAAGACTGAACTTGTGAGCTTTAAAAATTATATCAATATAGAATACTTGCCGTGAAGTCTCTTTTTTTCCCAGGTTTTTCTGTACAAGAAGCTGACATTTGGCTAATATTTCCTGTAACTATTATTTTTCCCCTCAGAATTGTATGTGATTATTAATGCAGGAATTACATTTTACTACTGCAATGAACTAATAATCAGCGAACATACTCTTTCTATTTATTATTTATTTAAACTTTTTTATTTTTCAGTTAGTGGCTTTATATCTAGAAAGTCAGCTGATCTTAAAAAAAAAACATGTGGTCCTCTTTATTTGTTAAGCAAGTGATTGCAACATATGTGATACACAGCTACAATTTTTCTTTACTCAGAGCGGCTTATCCTTCCATACTTTCTGATATTCCACAGGTAGCTTACTGAGAGAATGTGCTGCCTTCTTCTCTCCGTCATGTAATTTGACAACCTAATAATTAACTAATCTGAGTTTCTCTGATTAAAGGAACACTACAGGGATTAGTGTGTGCGAAAGCATCATGACAGAAATCATTTGTTAAACAATCATTGTCTAATTCCTCAGTGTTGACTAAGTAAAATATTTACCAGTACATTTTTAGCCAGTTACCAACGCTTATTCAGTTCATTGAAATATCTTTAAAGGAGATTCAGACATGAAACCTATTCAGGATCACTTTGTGGTTCAACATTCAAGATCCAAGCCAATTTTGCTGTTTAAAATGCATTCAAATTAATTCTTGAAATTCAGATTCCCTAAAGAGTGCATAGTTTCATGCTATATGTGAAAGGTATAACCTGAAATGTAACTATACCAACCTGTAGATCTATGGACATATGGAAATATTTAGTTAAATGAACTCTGTAAAAGTCACAAAACGATCCCTCTCATAGAAAATAAAATAGAGAGAGTGTTAAGTAAAGAAAAAAGTCCTTCGAACATCTGCAGACATTTCTTCAGATCCTTGTGTGATGGCTCTTCATATTATGTCGGGGTATAGGAAGAGAAAATTGAGTTTCCAGAGCTGAGGGATCTGCCGATGTCCAAGGTACTTCAGACAGAAAGGTAAATACATCAGCAGTAATTAATGTTTCCCTCATCTTGATCCCTGCAACATAACTAGTCAAAACAATCTCACACCCTACATTCTAACTTGTACAGGGCAGGAGAGGTACAGGATGGGTAAGAAGACGAGAGTGGAAAGGCTTTATTAAATTGTGGGATGGCTGTTTAGCATGGGATGACATTTCTGTTATCCCACCTTCCTGTCCCTCAGTACACTGTTGTGGCTTTCAGACAGTCCTGTGCAATATTTGAAGAGGAGGAAAGCATTGCAAAAATCAAGCCTCTGCCAAGGTGTGTTGGTTTTGATGACTTGCAGGTACACACTTTTGCAAACAAGTGCATTGCACTTCTGCACAGTTACACACTGTATGCAGTTTTTAAGGAAGTGGTATCTATTGCCAAGGCAAAAGAAACACGCATTTGTTATGTGACAATCTCCTTAATTGCACACTACAGACATTTCAGCCATGCTGGCTGTCTTGTGGTTGCTTTTTGTATTAACGGAACAGGTTTTTGCTAACTAAATATACTAGAAGGATAGAAATGTTTACAGGGATTTGTCTTGCATATTCAGTTACATCAGACTTCTGAGCTGACATTTCACTCATATTTGTTGTTTTTCTTTGGAAAAATAAAAAATCAAACAAATGAAACTGTAGTTTCTGGAACACCACTGTGACATAAGTACTAAAGTATCTTCTGTGAATTAAGCTTCTTTTCTTTTTTTTTTGGAGACAGGAAGAGCATAGAGAGCTATCACATGGGAGAACATATCTTTCGCAGCCGGTTAAATATTTACAAAGTAAGGTCCTGTGTGATTTATTCAAGAAAGATATGCATTGAAATCTGGTTAGGTTTTTTCCATGAAAAAAGTAGGATAGAATGAAATTCAAAAGGACTAATCCAGTTAATCACTGAACACCTTGCTTTTGGAAAAAGATTTTTAGAAAATAAAATTTATTTCCATTGTGATGGTAATGAGAAAAAAACGGAACAGTAACTGAGGAATCTCCAAAAAGAAAGGGTCCTTTCTGATCAATTGTTCTACCTCAATGCTTCAGAGGGCAGAGTTTCAATATTTTCTGCCAACAATTTGTTCAAAGTTCTTGCAGATATCTGCGTACTATGATATAAAACAGGCAAAGGGTCTTTTCAATCTGGGAACACAAGTCTGGATTCAGACCTTCTTTATCTGTGTATTTCTAACTGCATATGGAAAGAATTTGCTATTAGAAAAAGTTTATGGTAATATTAAATAATTAGTAATGGCAGACTTTATCTGTTTTATTGATAGTTACTTATTCAAGCTGAAAAATGGATTCATTATCACTAAGAAAAACATGTGAGTGGAATGAATTTTATTTTAGTTTCATTTTCACACATCCCTTTCTACATAAGTTTATTTGGTATAATTATTTAAATCTGACTGTAATACAATGCAGTATACTGACTTTTTAATGTTCTTGCTGTTCTGAAAAATAGTATAATAATAGAAACTTTTCCTTCTTTGAGAAACTTATCACTGCAGAAAGTTAGTTTCAGGAGAAAAACAACACCCACCCAAAGTGAAGTATGAAATTATTTTATCACACTTGCACGCTTCCTGAAATACTTAGGTTAAAAGAATCACTGAACATTAATTGCTAATGTGTATAATATCAGAAACAGGTTGGCATAAACATTTTAAGCAGTGATTTACAGTTGCCTCCATGGTTCATATAAGATTAAAATGAGCACATATTACTGCCTGAGCTGAATGCATAAGAAAAATTAAGAAACACAAACACTACTAACCTTGGTGTACTTAATTTTCAGATCTTTGAGTGGTTCTGGCAGTGCTGGCAAAACTGGAGCAGGATTTCTGTCTGAACCTTGCTTCTTCATATTTTCAGTTGAGGAGTTTGAGGACGTTCCTAAAACACAGGTGAAATGAGGTACAAGGGAAGTGCAGTGATTTTTGTCCTGACTGAGCTCTTAGCTTTATTTGTGCTTTTTTATCTGTACCAGCTATGGTATATTTGCATACAGGAATATGATTGGATGAAAGAATTCATTGCAAAGAGAAAATGACACTACTTATTTTTAAGACCAAAAGCAACAGCCCTTTCACCGAACTGAGACCTCAATGAAGAAAATACTGCTGAAACAATCTGCTTAGCCAGATGTTATGAATTTCTTACTGGGGAACACACTTTAAGGCCTCCTTGTCTTACCTGTAAAATTGCTTTCTCTCAGCAGGCAGGTTCCCAGATTTTAAGTGAAGTTCTTCACGTATTTGAAGGCAGATCTGAAGGTAAAGACAGATTTGTTAGCTCTGGAAACAAACTAAGCCCTTCTCATTGGAGAGTTGGCGAGAATAACTCCCAGAACTGAAAGTGTTCACTAAAATGCAAGCCACCTTAGGTTATGCTTTAATATGTTCAGAGTACATTATAATTCCTGTAATTAATACCTGCTTTGTAGATCACAGAGATAAGGGATGACTATGGTGATACAAATCCTTCACAAGTTTTTCAAGAAATGTGAAAGTAGGACAAAATTGATCAATCCAGAAAAAATACTCTGTGGGTAGAACCAAGCAAAAACTTGTTTTTTTCCAGATAGCACCACAATTTTAAGAACAAAATTTTTACTACAGTATACTCTGTAAAATCTGGAAAATCTGAGTTTGTGCCTTTCAAAACAAATTATTTAATAGAGAGGACTTTTCTACCCAGGGAGGAACCCACTGGTGCATATATGTCCAGTTCTGATTATTCAATGAGAAACGTATCTCTGGTACTGGCATATCATTTTATAAAGCAGAAGAAACTCCTTTCTTCATTAAGTGCTACTTTGTCTGATGAATGGTATCACAGAACAAACTGGGACTGAATTAGCATATGTTTTCATATGCTAAGCTTCTGATGTATGCACAATTAATTTGTGCAATAGAAATAAAGAGAAATGATCTTATTGCTTTCATTGAGACTATACAGATGCTTGAAAAACTCACTGAACTCAGTAAATTCATGTATCAGGCATCATTTAAACCATCTAGCAATGGAGGCTTTGTTGCTTTTAACTGATGGATGATACAGGACACATCATGAGATTAATCTTACGATGCGTTAGTTGTATGTAACATACTTTCTGAATTAAAAAGCATGCCATAATTACCATTGATGATTTTTGTGTTCGTACATATGGAGCAAGACTTTCTGGCGTTTAGAAAAGTCCAAGTAATTTCTAGATAAGAAAGAATTCTCTTCTCACAACAGTCATCTCATTGAGATGTGAAGAGCTGTGTGGATTTGAACATGTTTCAGCCATTCTCTGTGTCATATGAATGAAGGGTGCGCATTCCCATTGCTATAACACCACTGATATCCAAGGTTACCAGCTCAGTTACTTTCTTTTGCATGCATCCTTCAGCTCTTCTGCCTCAGTTGGCTGGCTCAAGACATCCTAATGTAGAACGATGTATTTGAAAGTTTTGTGAACAGCGCTTTCAGACCTTAATATTTTGGGTTACAATGTTTGCCTGCCTTAGAGAATGTCTTTGACTCTCACTAAAAAAGGCAATGACTAAATACGACTTGTTCACTTTTATTTGGAATATAGCTTTTCAGTGCTATCTTCATGTAGAAAAATTGTGTAGTTTTCTTTTCTTTTTTTTTTTTTTTAATTTACATGTAATGTTCCGGTTTAGACCCTGAAGTCTATTCTAATAACCTTCCTGCCACTCATCTACCAATTAACCCACAAAAAGTTTGTCTCTAGTTAATTTGCCTACTAATTGCTCAAATTTGCCTAACCTAAACAGAATTTAATTGGAGTTGTAAGACAGAGATTAGTGGAATTGTCAGGTTTTCAGCAAAACAAAAAATCTTTCTCCCAAGCAGGAGTGTTCTAAATACATTCTCTTATTTAGGTACCATTGCATTCCTGATTTTTAAAAAATGATTTAGCCAGAAGTAAATTATGATAACTTCTTTGGAGAATGATAGCATTTATCCTCATCCTACATCTATAAGGACAGCTTGAAATCAGCTTAGACAGGCTTGAGAGATACTACCCTGGGCGAAAAGTTTCAACTTTTTCAAACATTCTGGTAATCATTGTTTTATTTTCCATGCCATTCATTCATTTAACACATACTTCACCCTTTTTTTTCTTGTCTGTTTCCCTCTTTCACTCTTGGATTGCATGAATCACCTTCACTACCATGCTTCCTGTGAGTCCTTTCTTTTCTCTCTAAACCTTCTGTATTGTTAAAAAAGTCTCATGTCTTAAAAAAGATTACTTGCTATCTTGAACGATTTGCTTATCCTATAGTTGGGCCTTATCTGCTGAGAATTGCTCCAAGCATTACCATTAATGTCAATAATTCCTTTAACTTCTCTGTATTCTCATATACCTGACTCCCCACCCTTTTTCTAGGAAATTCTAGCTATTGCTTAGACTAGCTGTTCACGACCATCCCAATCGTCTCCCATCCAATAACTTTCCTATTCACTTGCAGCGTAGGATTCCTTTTAGCCTAGTGTAGAAATGATTTTCTCTTCCTTGCATCCCATGTTCCTGTTTATTACAGCTTCTTGAGATTTTCATTCTGTGACTTTTTTCCCCACCCTGCCTCACTACTCTTACACATTTCACCTAAATAAAGATGTATACTTCAAGCACTATAACTTTGATGGACTGTACTGTTCTTTCAGATAGTGGATTTCACACCACTTGGATATTACAGATATTGTATGTAGAAGTTTACATAATTTTGTTGTTAAAGTTTTCTTAGAAAATATTAGATTCTATCTATTTTTTTCCTTTCTTTTGGTCAGTGACCTGATTGTTACTTCTTATTGTCTTTTTACTGCTAAGGAATACACCTTACCTACTCCATACCTCAGAGAACTATGGGATATTTTATGTGATTATGTGATAGTGCTTCTGACACTTAAATGCATAACATTTCACCCAGTTTAAAGTTACTGAGTTCCCCTATTCAATACAATATCAAAGAGGAACGAATGAAAGGTAGTGGTTCACCATGCAAGTGGTAATTAAGCTATGAGATGCCTTGCTGCATGACATTGGAGGTGCTAAGACACAAGATCAAGGGCTGCATAAACTTTAGGTCTGATGCGTCCATGTCTGTCAGACAAATGAAAGTTTTATGCTGGGAGAAACTGTAAATCATTTGTCCATGTGTTTCTTCACAAAGATTAAAAAAAATTAATAACTAACCAAACACAGCATTCCAGAGTAGCAGTAACCTTTCTCCTCAGATGTAGTAACCTTTCTTCTCAGATGTGATCAGACCATGGGATATGGCCAACGTTGTTAGCAGTTACTGTTTGTTTGGGTTCACTGTAGTCTAGGTGGGCAAACTATCTGGCCCGTATTCTCGAGATGTTTTGCAGCCCTATATTCATTACATGAGATACGATTTAGTAGCCAAAAGCACACAGACACAAGCAGAGCTTTTAGTTGGGCTAGCTGGCAATCCAACTAATGAAATCAGTGTGTCACAAGAATCTGTCAGAGGTAACCTCTGACTGGATTCACTTCACGAAACACAATACTAGCACCGTCTGAAATGCCCCGGCCTTTCCTAGCTGCCCTGAGATGTCAGTCCAGGACAGTCTTGTAGATCTTATGTCACCTTGCCAAAGTCATATCAGTGCCTTCAAAACCCTTGTGCAGCTCAAATGGCACTTGATGCCTATGTCAAAGGAAATTACTTGACCAGAAAGGTTATGATTCTACATGGTATTTTTATGTTAGTGTGCGCTGTGCTAATACGGTCTGAAAGCTGTATATTTGTTATAAAAATTCTCCTTCCAGCATTTAATAATGATATATTTATATTGTAGAAGAAGATTATTCTGAGAATAGAATTATCTCTTGTCCAGAAATTACTTTGACTTTTCTAAAGGCCAGAAACTGTTGGGTTTTTTTCCCCAGAGGTAGGCAGAAGCTTGTCTTTTTTTAAAGCAGTCTTTTATGTTTTCTTTTTTTCTTTTTCTTTTTTTTTGAATGACTGCCAAACTATCTTCCCAGTTCCCACAGTCTGGGTGTCTCCATTCTCCAGCAATAGGGGACAGGTGATTTATTCTTTGTGTAATGCTGAGATTGTAATCACAGCAGTAAGAAATTCTGGTCCATAGATTTCTACGGAAAGCAGGCTTTGCCCTTCAAAATACATATACTTGATCATTAAAGAAATCTAACTATTACCTTGTAGTAGACATGCTCAAAGCTACATAGATCAGATAACACTGCATATATTTAGCTTGGACCACCCCTAATGTAGGATAGTGCAATAATTTTATTTCAGGTAAACAGACAGTAGATGGTCCCTACTTTTAGTTTTGTCCTTTACAGCTCTGGGAATGTTCCAAACCGCATATCTTTGGCATCTGATGACCTATCAAAATTACACCTTGAACTGTATAACAATCATGCCTTCTAAAAAGTGGCATAACAACTTAAGTAACCTCCAAAAAAGTTACAATTGCTGTAATTCAAAACACATAAGGTGAATAATCTTCCATGGTTACTTAAGGCACTGTTGTGAAAAGTTCCCTGGCATAGGGTATGAACAGAATAGGCTGCTGCACTCTGCAGTTTCGCAGCTGTATTTTATCATCTGTGATAAATTTATAGAGAGTCTTCAATGATTATGTACATGCTTACACTTTATAAAACCTTAGCATAAAAAAATCACCAAAAAAATCTCTATTGAGACAATATCACTGTTACTGAAAATCCTGATTAGCTGAACCACTTCTTCCAAACTCAGACTATACAGGGAGTTATGAAAGGGAATTATTCAGTGAATCATAGAGATCGCTTGCTGGTACTGATAGAAACTGGCATTAAGTTAGGAGTGGAAGATATAAGTGTCAAAAACACCAAAATAAGTTTAAAAAGTGGAAATCATTGAGATTCATGAAATCACCGGACTCTCACTCTGAAATGCTTTATTCACTTCCATAATCATTCTTATGACATCCCATTAATGGCAGTAGAACAGAAACAGCGGTCACTATTTAGCATTATGTGGAAAGGCAGGCACATCAGAAACTAGGCAGAACTGGTGTGAAATTTGTGCCATCTTTGCCAATCTAAACTGAGACTCGAAAGGTGGGTGGGATGTACAAGCCCTGATAACTCTAATTGTGAAACACTGAAGTCAAAATGGCAAGATTTTCTAGGCTTCTGAGCAAATTCCTTTGGCTTTTGCAGCACACTGAGTATCCTGGATTTCTGGAAATCCAAGTGTCCCTTTTATATAAATACAGGTATCTCTGAGCACAATTAGCTGTTCTTCAGTAATTGTAAAATTTCTGTAAGGTATAAACTTGTGGAGTGACGCAGCTGACAGATGCGTAACTACTTACTTAAGTTTGAAATTTGAACTCACTTAGTGAAAAATCTTTCCCTTTTGTTACATGGATGACAACAGTGTATGAAGAAATGTCTTAGATTATATTTCTGCATAATGCCTCCACAAACAAGTCTGAACACACATCATAATACTAACTACTGTTTGACTGATTCATGCAAACACCTTTGCTCCAGTAATGGCCAGATTTAACTTGAGTCGGTTCACTGCAACAAGGGCAGAGGCACAGCAAGAAGTAGAAAAACTAGTGCTACTAACTTTGTAATCTTGATATCAAATGATATTGAATAACTTCTTGATATCAGTGCTTGGGCTGACACTGAATGCCATCATGAGGCCTATTCTCTGCTGAATCCATAATGACACTTTGTTCCCAAGACACCTTCTGCAGGGAGGAACAAATTAACGTTTCCTCTGCTCCTACACAGAAGCCTGTGCAACCGCAACTGGATGTTATTTTCAGTCACACAGAGCCCCACCTGCTAGTGGAGGAAGATCATATCTTCTGATTTTGTACATAGATCAGACACTCTCTGCTCGACTGTGGGCTCAACACAGGCCTTCGCAACAAATTTCAGGATAAATTTACCTTTTAAGCATAAATCTTTTCACAAGAGGCAAAAGAGTATGACAAGAGAACAAGAAAACAGAGCACCTAGAAAGGAAGCTCAGGGCTCAGAGTGGAAAGTTTACAATCCCTGCTCACTGTTGCGTTGGCAGCAGTGCAATAACGCATAATCCTTGAGTGCAACGGTACCAAGGTTATCCTGTGGACGGTGACTCTGCAAATCAAGTTGGCTGAAGAAAACGGGTCAAAATCCACCTTTAGAAAAGCAACCACGTTTCCCCTCTCTCAGGTTTTGACAGAGTGAGACTGATATATCATGATTAGCCCAATGGAATGGGGTGTACTTCAACAAATTTGTGTCGCAGCCACACAGCTATCTATGTCAGAGCTAATTGTATAGCCACTCTCCATAATCTGTTGTAAGAAACAGGATATTTTACAGCACAAATCCTCTCCCTCCAAAGGAGGTCTCTAAAGTAGCTCAGTACCCCAGTAAGCTGAACAGTATCCCATAGGTGATAATTATTGTTGGGGGCTATAAAAGAAGTCTACTCACCTACCTCTGGTACAAATACCTTACTGGAGATACATACTGCCAGGTGAGAGTGCTTTCACTTTCCTCCCACCACCCACCCCAAGGAGAGGGCTTCCTATCCATCATTTATGAACTATTATATTGCTTCTGGAGTGCAAATAAGGCTTAACAATGTCCTTCTGTGGTTAGCAGGCCCTCAGGAGAAGATAAACACATCCTCTCTGCTGAAGAGTCTTTACTCTTTAAAAGATTGACTAGGAGCCCAGGAATATTTGTTTAAAATCTGGCTGGGTTTATCTAGAGCAAAATGCTTTATTAGAAGCATGTACATCAGTATAAATACATTTTTGGGACACCCATCTCTCTGCTACCTGGACATCTGCTCTTTGTGGTCTATATTTTCTGTGTCATGTTTTGTACTGTGTATTGATTTTGGGGACAGAAGATTTATCTTTGTATATAGGGCAATTTGCATATGCAATAACAACCAAAATGCAATCACAAAAACTACATCAAAGAAAAAATAAAAGGAAATGTTAAAGGAACTGGATATATTGTAGGACAACGACAGAGAGAGTAGTATTTCAGGAATTATTAGCAACATTTTTAAAAACAGTTAACTATACAACCTGTTTCGAACACCGGAAGCAAATTTCTTTGTAACAGAAATTAGAAGACTAAGTACTAGCTATTTCAGCATTACAGCATTTCCTAAAAGTTGCAAGAATATTTGGTAACATAATACATTTTATTTCCTTAAATTGAAATGACTTGTAATTGTTTTTCTCTTTTCTTGAATTTATCATCAAAAAACCCAGACAAAAGTAAAAGAGATGATAGTTTCTGTGAAGAAGGTAATCAAACGAATAAAAACAAATAAAAAAGAGCTTATTATAGCCTGATGCTTTAAAAATGTGTCTACATTGCTGGAGAAGAAGCAAATTCTCACAAAACTGGAATAAAGCACACCAATAAATGTGACTGTGACTCATAAATATCTGTGTTTATATTTGCCCTAAAATAAAGAACATAAGCAATTGTATTTTACTTATCAATAGATTTTTTCCGACTGTGCTAATTCCTCCTTATTATTCAATCGTGACATCAAATATTTGCAAAATAAAGGTCACAGAAGCAGTCCATTCATCAATTAGCAACTGGCAAAAGTATGCTTTTTTCACTCAGGCTAAACTATTTTTCATGTCAACAGGATATTAGTTAATTAAAACATTAATAATGGTCTATTGCTTTTCTAAATATTGCTGAAAGTTAATAGACATTTATCTTTTGCACTACTGCACTGAGAAAACTGGAAAGAATATATGGACTGTAAAAATGAGAACTGATGAAAACAGTGTTATCACAACAACATCTTAGTTAATAAACAAGTACAATTTCATTGACTATAGCTTCAGTTATGGCAGTCTTGGAAGAACAGAGTGACTTTTATATTTAGAATGTCTTTCTGTGATACTGTTATTTTTGTCTCTATTCTATACCTAAAAAGTGTGACATTAAATAAAGTTCATTTTGCATGAGTCAGATCAACAAATTTATTCCTGCTTTTCCTGTTAAAAATTACACTAATTTTTTGTTTATTTTTTTTCAATACACAGGTCAAATGAGAGCCAGTAATAAGTAATGAAATAGCATGAAGTTTCCTGAAATAATTCATTACGAGTAAGGAGGTAGATGTTATGCCACAGGTCACAGATAAAAGCTCTTATCAGTGAACATCATGAATAATTTGATGCAAATCTACAGAGTTCATGCAAGTGCAAAACTAGTCAGGGTTAGATCAGAATCAGACCCAACATTAGTTATTAACCTGCATTGTTAGCAACAATTACTGCCAAGTAATTTTCAGCATTTCCTCCATGAACCTTTGTTTCAAAGCCAAGATTTAGACAGCTTCAATTGATTTTACATAATTTCTATGTGTGCTTTATAAGCCTGTGCATAGTGATTGTGTTCTTCAGTTATGAAAGCCTCATGTGTGAAAATAACCCTCTTTCTACTTGGAAAGTTTTAAAGAGCATCCAAAAACCAAACAAATGAAAAATTAATGTCAGGGTACATGTAATCTACCTTTTCTTTTGATATTTAAAAGTAATTTTCTAAATGTATATTCCTTAATTTCCTTGTATCACTCTTTACTATTTTTATATTAATAATCAGCAGGATTATAACTACAGTCTTTTTGAAAGATTTATTTTTATATCTTTTGATACAGTATGTATTAGGCCCTGAGATCTCTGCAGTGAAAATAAGAAAAACCTTCTCACTCCAGAGCCAGTGTACATTTTCCATGCATCATGGTAATAAACTGTTAGGACATAATTTCAAACTTGCTATTAGTAGAAGAAAACCAAATGATGTCTACTGAAGTTACAATTAAACTGATGTAAAACTGATATGAAATCAACAGCAGTTCACTTGTGCCATCCTGCTCCCCCTGTGCCCCAACTTGTTTTTACCATGATTATTCCCAGAAAGTTCCTACAAAGCTGGCTAGAAATCATCCGTACAGGTGAGCAATCTTGGGGTCAAAACGTACCTTTATAACATTTGAAGTGCAATGGGAAATGCTAGGAAACAACCATATTTGCAGTACATATATAAGTTATTAGAAATAAAAAATGACTTGGCACAGTGATTCATCATACAGCATTTCCAAATTAACTGCAGTACTCAAGTATTTTCCTCGCATTGTAATGCCAGTGGAAGATTTTGATGGATTTCCAACCCCTCTATTTCCCAACTGTTTAGTTTAACTTAAACAAACAAACAACTAACACTAAGCAAGACGTCTCTTTGTTTGCAAATTTCAGGGAGGTTTTTGTGGATGCTGTCAGAGATCAGTGTTTCTAATGAAAAGTGGACTTCAACCAGATTGTAGATCTGTGCATACATGTGCTCTGGGGGACTAGGACTCAGAATCCAAATCCCAATATAGAATAAGACTTTTTGCAGCATGTTATGAAAAGTCTCTGTTCTCCTGTTGGTAGAATCTACTTTCCTTTTAAGGTAATTAGTAAGATTGACATTATCCCCTGTCCTGTAGCTTATATCTTAATTTCAAGTTTAGATGTAGTGAGTTGACCATATTAGCTTGTCATTTGTAATTCTCGTTTTTCTCTACTTTGTCATGGTTATAATCCAATTCTCATGTGTTTATTGACAGAAGCATTGTACTAGTGTACATATGCTACTTATTAGCATCACTGGTAAGTGAGAATTAACAGCTAAAACACTTGACTATGATTTTTAGAAAGATGATGAGATTAGTCTAGCTTCCATTGAATGCTGTCAAAAGCTGTCCCATTGTCTTGTGAAGGAGTGGTTTTAAGTCCTGTGTACCATTTAATTAAATAATTACATTATGTGTTGTGACAAATTTGAAGTATATTATTCATTTCTGTAAGATCCCTTGAACTCAGGATCAAAAAAAGATGATAACATCCTAGTACAAGAAATCAGATAAATAACATACATTCTGGGAACTAATTTCCTGCTTTGTTACAAAAACATGTTAGCCAGCAGATTTACAAATGCAAAAACAGTAACAGTAAATCTTGGAACGAGTCAAGCTTACAGTGAAAGCAGCATCCCTGCATGTGGTGTGCAACGTTATTCACTTTTCGTCTAAAATTAGAAATATGTTTTGTGGAAGTGTTACATGTGTGTGCATTTGAATATATGTAGATTATTGCAGATACTGACAGAACTAGATCTACTTATCAGGACTGATTCAATAAATACGTTTCACATTCCTTCTAAGAAGAGAAATAGAAAAAGGGAAAAAAAAAGTCCGTTGTCTAAGGAGTGACAATGTTTGACCTGGGAACAGTGTAGACCAATAAAATGTACCAGTACTTAACTACTTTATTGTAATTCTGAGAAAAAAAAAAAAAAAAAAGGCTGCAAATATTTTCAGGTTGTTACACAATTTCTAAGAAAACAGGAGCAAAAAAACCATTCCTCTCTAAAATTTCCTTTCTTTTCTTTTATCTTTTTTTTTTTTTTTTTCAGAGAATTGTGGGGTGTGTTTTGCTTTTCTTTCCATAGACACATTAAACAGTGAAAAGTACCTTTAAGTCTCACACTGCTTTTCATCTGTTTCATTTCATGTAGCTTTAGGCTAATTCTCCAAAGCTTGGATCAAAGTGGATCCAGGCCACTGGTAGTCTACATAATTAAGAATGTAAATAAACTCCTATTTTACACTATTTCTATGTACCATCATCTGACTGCTGCAGCCAAAGTGTCCCCAAAAAAGAAACAAATTCTGACCTTTAAAGCAAATCTCTGAGGAGTTTAACACATTTTTAAAGTTTTAAAATAAAATGAGGTCTATTTTGGTTTGACTGCTCCATTTACTACATAGCAGAATCGTTGGAAAAATTTCTTCATTCTGTCAATTTGTGTAAAGAAGAATAGGAGAGCTGAGAACATCAAGATTTCTTATTTCCAAGAAAAATCAGTACATGTTTATATAATTTTAATGCCTTTTTCAATGTTCTGTTGTGGCTTGTAAAATATATATACTACTTTTGCTTTGATAGTGAGAATGTTACGCTTTATGCACAATACCGAGCTTATATGCTTATATAAGCTTTATGCTTATACCGAGCACTCAAAAAATTCTACTGATT
The DNA here is from genome assembly GCF_000708025.1 of Charadrius vociferus. NCBI lineage: Eukaryota > Metazoa > Chordata > Aves > Charadriiformes > Charadriidae > Charadrius > Charadrius vociferus. The sequence continues at coordinate 1,163,944 of NW_009648645.1, forward strand.
ATACATTACCTGGATGGTAACCCGAAGTTGTATTCTGTGGTGGTGATAAAGATAGTAATAAACCAAAATTTACCTCGACAACCAGCAGATTCTGGAGAAAACAGAGAGGAAAAAATGAGTTGAAGGCAGGAGACAATGGTCGAAGGTAGAGTTACTATTTATTCCTTACAATTTTTCTCTGAAAAAGAAGCTGCATATAGCTAAAGTTATAAATTTGGCTTGAACAATTAAAATACTGCTACTCTTTCTTGTTTAGTTAGCTTGCCAAACTCCACTGACACAGAAGTTTTGCAGGCCGTGGAAGGCAGTATTTAGTCTTTCACAGACAACATAAATTCACAGTTGTGAATCCTTTCCCATCTTTGCCAGGAAAAAATAACAATTTCAGCTCAAAACTAAGTATAATTATGACATTGTGTTGCAGGTTCACCTGGAATTTTGTATTAATTCAGCATAGGCAAGTACAAAAACATTTACCAAACCAGAAGGCAAAAAAGGAGATAGATCAAAGGAAGATGCAGCTGGGAAAGAAAGGATTATCAAACTGCATACAAGCTAAAACTTAGAACACTAATGAAGATAAAGAAGGGTTTGGTGAGAAGAAAACTTAGCTACTGTGAGGTAAGATGTGCATTAGAATCAAAGAGAACTGTACATACCAAACTATTTAAACAAGCTGAGGAAACGTAAGCAAAATTGTTAGAAAAGACTTCAAGAGGAAATTTTGTTTTCTTAGTTTGCATGCTGAATATTTTCCCATTATAGGTTAATGATGGCCAAATCCTTCTTTCACCACCTCAATGAGAGCACAAGCAGACAATTCATGTTCTGTTTCATTGCATAAGTGTCTGCACCTCTGTGATGTGCCTTTTGAAGAGAAGTATTTCCAAAGCCACTGTAAAATTTGTCAGTTGCCTGGAGCTGGGGCTCAAACCACAGCAAATGCATTTTTAAAATCGGTTTTCTTCCATTTTATTCTAACCAGTTAATCACCGTGGTCGGGGCTATACAGGGTCTCTCAAACTTCTTTCTAAGACTGAAACTTTTCTCTTTCATGCCCCTTTAATAAATCTGCTTTTCCTCTGCCTTGTTTTAAATCACTACACTACACTACACTACAAGTATAAGTGGTAAAGCTGGCAGCTAGAATACTCTGTAGACTAGAATATCTTCCATTTTATTCTTCTTTCGCAAGTAACTCTATGCACTGATGTAACGGCAGTATCAGGATGGAGTCTGCTGTCTGTGAATCCCTACACTTAGTAGTCTCTTTTTCACAAGGCTTACTTCCCTTTTTCAACCTTTCATCAATAGCAGCTCTTTCAGCCTTCGATTTGTCAGCAAAATCTATGTAGCTGATTTCTTGTCAGAAATCAAATGAAAAAAATAATAATAAAAAAGATTCTTGTAATAATTGTGTAATACCTGTAAAATACCTGTCTAATATCTTCCCAACATTGTAAGTTCTTAGAAACAGAAACCTATCTGTTCATTCATTTACTTGTAAAGTATCTGCATTGCCAAGGACACTTAATAGTGGAAGAGAATACTGTCATATTTCTGCAAAAGCGGAGAAGGTTCTGTTTTTCCTCAGAATCATTCTTAGAAAAACTGCAGAATATCTGTTCTCTGAGGGGAAATTACATGAGATTCAAGTGCTCTAATTTGCAGTGAAGAGGAAGAGCAATTGCAAGATGAGAGCAGATTCATCTATCTAGAAAAGTCATGCAAGTTCACATTAAGTCAAAGGGGACTATTAAAATGTCACTTAGTATGTAAGTAAATTTATCAAAACATTTAGTACTCACAGTTCAGAAATGTTCAGTGTTTGCAGAATTGCATTTTCAGTTCACCTAATACAATTAAAAATATTTAACCATAGACAGCAGTTTTTGGATGGAAGGATAATCAATGTAAGAAGCTCTGAAAGACAAAGTGCATGAGTTGTTTTGACAATACTAGTCTCATGATTTATTTTCCCTATTTCTTCTCTTTGCAACAGCATGTAAAACAAAATAATATGAACATTTTATTAGATTGGACTATAGTGTCTTGTCTGGGTTTCATGTAACTACAGTTGTAAAAATAATGCATTTAAATGCAAGCCAACAACAAATCTACTAAATTTTGTGTGAGATTTTTTATGAAGATAGAAGAAAAGATATCTGACCATGCTACCTCTGTGGAAACTGCAAGAGTGAACTTTAAAGTAAGGAAGTTTTGATAAGGCATTTCAAATGCCTTCCCTTTGTGTGCTATCTGATCCCTAATTTTATAATGAATTGAAGTGTAGAGTTAGTTAAATAATATATACTGACAACATATTCTTATTTTTGTACAACATTTCATTGCTCTGTTTATATAAAGACCGCAAAGAATATTTCTTAAAATAAGTCATGGCAATTTGTTTTGGAAAAACTTTTAAAATTCCAAACACATGAGAATGTCGTAACTTCACAAATATCTCCAAGTAAAAGTTCCCCGAGTTCTGTGATTCAGTGATTCCTTTTAATTTTCCCCCAGACCTGACCACAAAATAAGACAAGCTGCTTGCTTTGATCTAAAAAGATAGTACTTCTTAGGGATCTAAACTATCTTTACTAATTTTGGAATAATTATTCATGTTAACAGAAGTTAGAAAACAAGACAAATTAAGTTCACTTACTCAAATTCAGGCTTAAGCAACATGCTAACAATTAAGAAAAGATACTAACCTGAGTATTATGTAAAGACATTTTGTCAAATATGTTTGTGCCTGCAGCTGGACAGCCAATAAGGAAAATTCAGCATGAATATTCATGGTAGAAAGTGCTTTGCCTGATGATGACCATTTGCAGAAGCAGGGACTCTATGTAATGCCATGCAGTGGATTAAAAAGGGAGTGTTTGTGAAAAGGGATGGTCAGGGTTCAAAAAAGGAAAGGATATTTTGTGTGGGTGTCTCCATACAGTAAGAATTTGTCTAGTTTTTGTCCAAATAATTTCAGATATCTCTCTCTATGACTGAAATATAAAAGCACTCAAATATTTTTGTGAAAAGTTGAAAATATTTTTTTGCTGCTGTACAAAGATGAAAAAGAAAATACTGCCACCAGAGACACAGACACCATCCAAAATGTTAATGAGAATTTTTACCTAGATACCTCTATCTTTTTCAGTCAAAAGACAGAAAAAGAAAAAAGAAACCCAAACAAAACAAAACCAAAAAACAAAGCCCCCACATCCCAACAGCCAGAGAATTTCTTTTAACAGAATAGTCACATCATATTTCATCAGGTTTAAAAACCCTGGAAATAAGGGTTTGCTTTACGGAAACAAACCATCTTTCAGACAGACAGGACCATGCCATGTGTCAGTAAGAGCAAATTATTTACAGTGGCAGGATCTTTGCATGATGTTGTCATGGAGTGCAGCTTCCTCACCTACAGGTGTGGGTGGTTCCTATGTCTGCTGGGACCTTGCAGTCCTTTCTCAGTATTTTCCATTTCATTTATGAAGTTAGAGGAGGACATACATATTCCCAACTCTGCTATTCTCACCCAGATACTGAAAATAATCTGTTCGAATCTAAATCCCAGGGAGACCTATCCTTATTATAAGTGTGGAGTTAATATTTTATGAGAAAATGTCAGATTTATAACATTTATATGGAGCCTCATTGTCCAATATATCATATTTTTTTAGCATCCATCCAACAATGCAAATGCATTTAAAGGTACAGATATAATTAATCTCTTGAGTTTCTCACCAAAGGCAATAGTAAGCAGGATGGAATATACTGTAGGATCGTATCCCAAAAATGTATCATATTTCTGCATACAGCAAGCTGTTCTGACTATTTAAATCCTTTTCCAG
>NW_009648645.1:1167822-1279708 GCF_000708025.1 Charadrius vociferus
TGCTGAACCTCTGGCTACTGAGGAAATTAGCAATCTGATTAATGTCCTGCATGTTCCTGAGATAGCATGTAAGACAACTCTCTTTGGTCATAGTTAATATTCTTCTATACTTAGCCTAAATAAATTCTTTGAGATCATGAATTATACCGCTACAGCTTGAGCATTGTAAGCTTTATTGCCTTTATGCATTCATTGCCTCTTTTCTGTTTTCCTGGCTTTCTTTGTCTAGGTGGCCGTATTAGTTTTTATGTAATTTTTAGCAATGTGTCTAAACATCTAAGCGATGCATTTTAAAATACTTTTTAGTCTGAGTTTTAGTTTTGAGGTGCATTTTAGCATGATATCAAATCCAAAAATACCATTGTGTCAAAATACATTGTTTCTTCCCATATCTATATTTACCTTCCTCTATATAGAAACTTCCTCTATATGATAGAGAATCTATCTATATATCTCAAGAACAGGGAAGAATCAACTGCAATACGAGCATAAACATTGATAATACATGATTAACTCTCATCACATCAAAATGATTTACAGCAGTTTTTATTACCAAAGCTATTAATCCACTTGAAGCAGTGTTTCTTAAAGGACAATTTCTAAAACAACTGGCTCTATGCTTCTGCAATATTTTGGGTTAGATAACCACATGCATGAATAGCTATGTGCCACTAACTCCCACAGGACGCAGCCACCCCTGCATTACCTGTGCACTTTAAAAGTTACTTTGCTTTTGGTTCTGTAGCTGTCTATTATCTGATCCTGCATTCTGTAGCTTTGACAAAGTCTCATACCCAGCACGGCTGAAACCGAGCTCGCTGTGGAAACTGTCTGGACTAAATTTCACAGATAGCAGTGAACTGAAAACACGCAGGACTGTGGATTCCTCTTTGCATTACATAACAAACTTCTAGAGTCATTCCACCTACCTCGTGACAAATATTTGCCCTAGTTTATGACGCACTGAAGTGCTTCTTTTCAGACCACAGCACTGTCTTTCTCTTACTCTTGCCATGCCAGTATATATGTTGATGGATGACAGGGTTTTGTGTGCTCTGAAAACCGTGCCGTTATAGGCACAGAGCATTTTCAGGGGCTTGCACATCAGTTTTATGTGGGAAAAGCAACAAGGAATGGCAAAAACTATGGTTCTAATCTGCTGCATGTAGGAGGGATAAATACACTTACTCTTGTAAAATCATCAGTATGTTTACTATATGAGTAATAGAATGGCAATTATTTTATACCTTTCTAAAGGTATGCACTTTCTAGATATCTGTTGAATAGATGTTAGATTAATTTAGTTTTACTATTGTTCCCTACTATTTTACTTTCTGCCTAAATAATGGTTTTAAATATGAGTTCATATGTGTTTTATGGCTTCCTGAAGATGCTTCAGCATCCATGTAGAACTGGAATTGATATGATCTCAGATGTCAAAACTGCATACAATTATTGTCATCTAGTGTATAGATGTATTTTCATTAGATCACATGTTTATACCTTTTTCTTACGCACATTGTGATCTATAATGCTTGTAGAAAGAAATTAAAGTCTTAATCATCGATATTGAAACAGAGGTGTTACTGTAAGTTCTTTTAATTACATGGAAAAAGAAAAGTATTTTTCATTTGTGGTGTAAAACAGACCCACACCCGTCACTGCACTTTTACTATATAAAGCAAAAATCAATCAGAGGGCCAAATCTCTCTCTCCTCACTGGATCTAATACAGTTTGCACATAATTGTACCAAAATTTGGGGAAATAAATAATCAATATATTAACCATAAACTGTAAAAAAACCCTAAACTTAGTGCAACATCTCCTTATTTGGTCTCATGTTGATTCTGTCCAGCTAGAACCTCCCTCAAACTCCCCTGAAAGAAACTGCCAAGGATATCTTTTTTAGGGGTTATTATCTTCTCCAATGCTTTAACATTCTTGCATGTTCTGATAATCAAGCTTATACTTTGTCTTTCATTACATATTCCTTTTGTGTCCCTTTAGCATGATGTTTTCTCTGTCATAAAGAGATGTTTTTGGCAGAAAGGAAATTAATTTTTCTTAACATAAGAAAACATCTTATGTTGTATGCAGTATTTTCAATGTCTCTCTTTCTTGCCTTTTTTCAAACAGATTTTTCATTCTGTTTCCTGGATATCAGATTTCAAAAAGGCCACTGGAATTCCTTTAGTTTCAAAGCATATTTGCATTAGCATTGCTAATTAATGGATAAATTATTAACACTAATTAATGCCACACATCTTCATGTGCATGCAGGCACATACATACAAAATTAGCAATTTAATGTAACAATTGCCATAAATTTGGCTGGTGATAGTCCATGAATCTTACACAACTCTCTCTGAAGGCTTAAACTTTATGTATTTGTGTATTTACATATACATATATAAACATACGAGCACACAGAGACATATATATGTTTTATACAGGCACGTGTTTTTGTATTAGTTACACAGTTATACTTGTCTTTCCTGAGCATGCATTTCATCCAAACAGTACCATATGTAGTCAATCAAAAATGCAAGGCCTTACCTTTACAATCAGGGCTTGATTTCTTAGATCTGTTATATTTCACTTCCACAGCACACTCTGCCCTAAGGTCCGTGATCAGCACTACAGTCAGAGTACCAGGCATGACCTCTATATATACACAATTGAGTAATAGCAACAAGTGAATACTTAGATTCTTACTTCAGTTCCACATTTATCAAGTGATATTACTCATAGAACGAGATCCTTCAAGCAAACACTTAATCTGCATTGAATTGGGAGTGATCTTGATGATACACTTGGGAAAAAAAAGGAGCTTATTGTACAACACAGCAGATGAAAATACCCGCAGCCATTGCACGTACCACTCATTCTGTTAACCATGTAATATACATTGTCATTTTGACGTGTAGACTATTTCTCTTCCTCTATCACCTCCATGTCAATCCAATTCACTCGTTCTTGCCAATGATGAAATAAAAAAAAAAAAAAAAAAGAAAAGGAAACACGGAAAGATTGTTATCCTAGATCTGCATTTGCGGAACATTTTAAAGCCAGTTAGATTAACCATTGGGAAGATGTTAGTCTAGATAAGAGAATCCCCACTGGTTTTCTGTCTCCCGTAGACAATGAAATCACATAGTTGTGTCTGTGCCTCTCTGTTTTGGATTGTTCTATTTTAACACATAACAGATTGAGGGCTGCCTACTATTCCTAATTAACTCAAGTTAAACTAATGAGAGAGAGAGGGTGGAGGGAGTGCCAAAAAGAGAAAAGAGATCATGAGTTGGAAGAGATTGAATTACAACTTAAAGGGGATGGAGAAAGGAAAAGAAAAAAGCGGGGGGGAGGGTGTCGGGGGGGGTGGTGGGTGGGTGGTGTTGCAGATACGGTTAGGCTGAAAAGTAGGGGAGAAGGGCCTGAGAACAGATTTGCCCTTCATTTCCAAGAAAAGGCAAAGATGCTTTGCAAAAACACCAAAGAAATATAAGCAATCCAGCATTGTACTAAAATCAGATTCTTGCTTCTTGTTAGGAAATACTTCAGCGACCACTGGAGAACAGCTCAGATTCCAAAATCCAGCTATATTGCTCTGCTATCAACAGCTTTCTCCGGCATGTACCCACAATTTATTGATGTAGTTATTTTTGCCAACAAAATACCATGTAAACTACTCATGGAAGAAAGTGGTCTGTTCTTCCTAAGACACAAAAAAATGCCAGGGAAATGTTAGGTTTTGTTGTACTGTACCAAACAAACTTCAACGTATTTTTCCTTATGCTAGGAGTCAGAAGTAAGTATGCATGCACAGAGAGGAAGATAGAACTGAATGTTCCCGGTGTAAAAATAATGTTTAATTTTCTCAGCTATGAATAGAGTAATTTCTAGATTTTAAGTTTGTGCACAAGAGGCTTTCACTTTTCACTTTTACTGTTACAAATTATTTTGAGTGTAGACATCTTTAAATAGACTGTATTACAACATGTTTTTTGATAGATCTTCTTTGGAAGATTTCCCATGTAAATACACAAATCTGAATCTCTAGTGATCTTAAACACATTCAATGCTGTCCTGATTCTGCTCTCACACTGCTGTTACTAGCAGGTTGTTTGTTGGGCTAGATAGCGCAACCTATAATAAAATAGTAGTGACCAACTTTAATGTAGAGGAAGTATGAAATGAGAGTCAAGTTTCATGTGTCCACGTATTGTGCTTAATGTCATGTTTAGAGGGATACCTTTATGCCCCAGGCCCAGGAGAAGACCGGCCAATAATACCATGTTTCTGTGCCTGGGGTCTCCTCTCTCCACCTGTGGAGGTGGGGATGGAAACCTGCTGGAGGTGGAGAGGATGATGGGAGTGTGTTTGCAGTAGTTGCAGCTGAGGCTGTAGGGCTTGCCAGAAGTGAGACTTCACCTCTTCAACACATGTCCCAGCTCCAGGTTCAGACTGGGCAAGAGGAAAGAGGGCTGGCAAAAGGTAGGGAAGCATTAGGAGAAGGGGAGGTGGAAGGAGAAAGCTGGTGGTGACTGGGAGGAGGGCAGTCTGGGGGCAGTCACTGCAAATCGGGCTGAAGGAAAGAACTGCAGTGAAGAAAACCTGGTGTCAGACCAAGGGAGGGGAAGGAGGGGAAGAGGTCAAACCATCATGTTGGGGAAATGAGGGAAATACTGTGAAACCAGCACACAGGGAGGTGGGAGAGGCCAAAACCAGAGCAGAGCTGGGTGAGGAGGAGTTTCCACAGGCAGTGTGAGGTGGGGAGAGGAAGGGAAAAAAGGAGGACAGCAGGAGAGGTGAGGGCTATGGGTGTACCCTGGTCCCTGCCACCCTCATCCCAAAACCAGAAGCCCTTGTTGGACTCCATGCCTGCGCGTGCCTGCACACGCATGCACACACGTGTGCATGCCTGCGCTCGCCTCTCTGCCGTGGCCTGGATTGGGGTTAATAAAAGCATTGGCTGGTTTAACAACAGCCGAGGGGATGTGACAGGTGAGTGGGAAGGAAATAGCCGTCTCTTTTTTGGCTGGCTGTGGTTATTTGCGTCTAACGAGGCCAGCTCGTCGCCAGGCTCTGTGCAGATGAAATGAAGCGATGGGCTGAAGCAGGGCAAAGGAGGCGCCGCGTCCTGACAGGCCGAGGTGTGACGTGACGAATCCTAACCACCCCGGACATCTTTGGGAGCGCGAGGGGAGGGACAGCGGGAGCGCAGGGTGCCGGGACACAGCTCCGGCTTGGGCCCAGGGGAGAAGGGGCTGGGGAGGGAGGACAGAAAAAGGGGCCTTACAACACCTTGTTTCAGACTGAGCACAAAAGCGAGTTTAATTACAAACTCGGCCAATGGGACACAGAACTTTGCAACAAGGTTTTCTTTGTTGTTTTCTTTTTTTTTTGTTTACCCAAGGAATGTTTTGACACATGCACTTCACATAGGGTAAAATAACTTTAAAAATTACCACATCTTCACCTCATTAACAAAAGAGGGTGTTTTGTTTTTTTTTTTTCAGGAAGGGGGCTACATACTGCATGAGAGGGACACAAACATTAGCTGTCAAAATGCATTCAGCAACATAGCCAAATGATAAACTGCCTGACTTCTGGATCCTAAGTATATGAGCACCTGTATCTTTGCAATCGCTAAGTGACTTTGGGCATCCAAAGTCATTAACATATAGCATTGCTAAACAGGTATAGCTGCAATAGATCATAAGATGAACATGATGTAGACTGTGTGTTTCTACAATTACAGGAATATTCTTTCTGAAGACATGTGTGCATATCTAGGTCCACATAGGCCAGAGAATTTACTTACCTAAAAATACACCTCGCTTGAAAACTTCTATGAGAAGCTGTTGCAGTACACTTTGGGATTCTATTTGAACCTGTGCCTAAGCCTAGCTGTTTGATAAAGCAAGGAAAAAAAGGAGAATGTGAATTGTAATTTAAAAATCAAAAGTAGAGGAAGGAATATTATGGTTACCAACAAAGAGTTCTCCCCATGGGAAGTACAAGCCAACTGCTACTAGGCTTTAGAAGCAAGCAAAGACAGAGAAATACATATGTAGCTATAAGGCAGTTGTGTTTTGCACTCCCTGACACTGTATCTGCCTAAAAAAGGAAATAATAAGAGAAAATGATTACTGAAAAGAAAAAAAAAGTATACATAGTACAGTTTATTGCCCTTAGTAATGCAAAACCAGAAGAATATATTTTTGTTCCGAGTAGGGTAGATTTGACTTTCTTCTTATAGTGATGTTTCAAAAATACAAGCTAAATAAGTTGTAAGAGTACGTAGGTTTAGGCTGCTGCATTTCACTGTGGAATTCTCACACTAGGGATTAGTATTTTACAGAAGCCATATTATGGTAAACGTACAGTGCTGCTTGGAGTCAAATGCAGTCAATTGAGTGCAGGATGCCAAAAAGGCAACTGTTTTACTATTTTTATACTTGATTATCTAGATCATAACACATCTTCGCTCATGCCAACATTCTTTCTCTTTGCACTGGAAAACACAAAAATTAGAATTCCGTGGTTCCCAACAAATATTAAGAGGACACAGAGATTTGTAAAGACAAAAAGAACAGTTGGCCCCTGTTTTTGCCAGTTTAACTTGCAGACCCTTCTGTATTGCATCTGTGTGCACACATAAGTAAATGAGAAAGATCAAACTTACAAAGTCGTAAATTAACTTTTCTTTCTGAAATGGGTCTTCTGCAGTGTCTAACGTGTATAAAAGAGACTTTTATGCCCATTCATAAATGTAGATGAATACTGTATGTCACCCGAACAATTGTATTCATGAGAAAACAGAAGAAAAAGGGAGAAGTAATGACAATTTGGCTGAAATCCCAGCTCAGATAGACAAAACTCTGTAGATAACTGACATTAAACCTGTTATATACACATATTACGCTATATATTTACAGAAAGTTAATGCAGACAGTCCCGTCTTACTAGAGTAGACTAGTGTATCTCTCTTCTTTGACTAAGTTAAGCTGTAACAGACCACTCTGACCCTCGTATCCTGGCACAAAAGGCTGCCAGAAATGTAGGTTTGTAACTGCTGTGAGACTTTGGAAACTAGAGTGCCATAGGATTAGGCATTGAGTGTTTGGTCTCTCCAGCTCTTGGGAAGGCTGTAATTGTGATATCCTCCAGGTCAGGGAGGACAGAGGACTGAGGATATAAGGAAGGGGTACAGCCCCAGCTTGCATCTTCTCCCAGTCTGCTTGCTGGAATAGCTTGCTAAAATGAGGGTTACATTAGTCTGTCCTTTTCCAAACTGACAGACTAATAGGAAAGATTGCAGAAAAATAAAAATCAGCTTCTTGGAGAACAAAAAGTTTTCCAAAATATAAGGAGGCAAATCCCAAATATCAACCTACACAAAGTCATTTCATATTAAAAAGAGAAAAAAAAACAAAACAAAAAAAAAAAAGAAAAATGTGCACTCCTGGTGTAATCCTGATGAAGGGAAAAAAAAAGAAAAGGCTTTTGTCACACAGTGTTAATTATAAGAAACTGCATTCAGACTGCTGGTATGTGTTGGAATCAATGAGGTTACACCAGCTAAAATCTTTCCATCACACTTACCTGTAGCAGTCCATCATTACAGCTTGAATTCAACTGAATAATATAGAATTACTCATTCCTCTCCTTTTTATCAAAGTAGTGCGAGTATCTTCAAGTTATTCCTAAAAAAACTATGTTGTGAGAAGAAGTGTGCAAAGTCAAGCCATTAATAGTGTTTTCTGCATAATATGTGTCATAGATTTCTTGGTCAAATCACTTCAGAATGAGATTTTTTTTTTTAAAGGCAGTACATATTCCAACTGTATTAAAAATTTTTCTGGAAACCTATTATCAAAAAAACCCCATCATAACAAAAAAACACTTTCAACATGTACCTTACTGCACGACAAGCAAAGTCCTGTAGATATTATGATTACTCAGCAACCACATTTACATTGGATTTTACATTTCACTAAAAAAAGCATTATTCTGAAAACCGTGCATTTGGGAACGCAGAGTCTTTATGAGTAGGCATCTGCCTGAGACTGCTGAAAGCATGAAAAAAATCACTGTAAGAAGTGTGCACTATCAAATTTCATGTTTTATAACTGCTGAGGCTATGCAGATAACAAATCTAAACTTTCTCTTTAAAATGAAAATGGCATGGAAATCAGTATCTTCAATTTTGGACTAATTATTGGATCACAAGCTATTCCATTTTGCTGCCACAGGTGACATTTTGTTTTCTACCACTGCGTGCTAGCAGGAATTTCTTAAAGTTTTAGGAAACTTAGGAGTTTCCTAGTGCTCTTCATGTGAGAGGAAATGAATTGCAATACTCATGGCAAGGAGGTTTTTGAGCCAGTCATCCAGGCAGCTCTGTAGCAGCCAACACAGTAGGAGCAGACCCAAGGGAACAAGCAGGTATAAACCCCTTGCCTGGACTTGAAAGCAATCCCTACTGAGCATCTTGATGAATTTTTGCCACCAAGCTTGTCAAGCACAGGCATTAGTGTCCAGACAGATGTGAACACACCAGGGCGGTCAGCCACCTTAGCAGCCACTTTTAGCAATTCCATACGTCCTGCATAAATTATGCCAGCACTTGTCTGACCTGTCACTATGCTACCCACTGGTAGATGCCACCCACTGGTAGATGCATCCGTTACCTGAATGATGCAGCATTTGGCAACCCATCCCCAGGTCTGTTCATTGCATGTAAGCCTTTTCCATATCTTTCCTTTTCTAGCCTTTGAGCATGGAAAGCTCTAAAATACCTACCAGCACTTAATGTAGACTTATGCCTGAAGCTAATGTCATACCAGCTTTACATCAGCACAACTCAATGAGTTTAGTCGCATTACTGTTAAACTACTCAAGCAGTGGAACAAGGTCAGACCTTTATAACGAGAGGTGATTTACATTTTAGGCATGGGTTGGTGTTTTTTGCTAGTTGCATTGCACGTGTTTTCACAGTTTGCAAATATTTAAACACCTTTTTTGTCTCCATTAGTTCAAGTGTGGATTCCTGAGAAACATAAATGTGGTGTAGTATTACCTTTATAAAAGCTGAATATCTGCTGGTCGATGGTAATGCACTCTGCAGTGGGGAAGCAGTGTGTTAACATATGGAGAAATTGTCACATTATTCATCACTTTTTGACTCAATCATTTGCAGATCACTGGAGGATGAAGGACTGTTTGGCACTTGTCCATAAATTTTGGTCTTCATTCTGCTGGAAAATGCCCTAGCAGTCGCCAAGTCAAGCTAACAGTGGCTTAGGGACTTCAAATAAGTCCATCCTCTAAATGATGTCTGGCATGACTGAATCTACAAGTGTGTCATTTATCATGGGTTTACTTCAGGCAAATCTATGTCCATGGCAGTGAAACAATGTGTGTCATTTTGGAGGAGATGCAACAGTGGTGTATTACAGTATGCAATTGCTATTAAACTTTTTTCCGGACAAAACAGCCTCTTGAAGTGAACTACATGTCTGTTGCACCTCAGTGATAAAATAGACATTTTGTCACACATATGAAGCATAACAAGTACATTTTAGTTTAACTTGGTATGTATTGGAAATTAAAGTAAGCAGCAAATATCTGCCACCCTAAAGGAAGCATTTAGCATGCTTACTTAGCTGAGAAATGATACACACATTAGCACATGCTCCATGTTAACTCTAAGTCAGGTTTTCGTTAAGAGAGAGAAAAATGTTTGAATGCTCAATTTTCTATAAAACGCTTGTGTATCTGAATCTGGGAGAAAGTTGTCTAGGAAAATTCTAGGCACAACACTGCTAAATTTCTTTCCAAGCGACAAATCTCTAGCTCCAAAACTCATAGTCATGTTCCTATAAAAAAATTCAACTAGAAAAGTGTCTCCCAAAACTAAAGTAATGGATATCTTTGATAGTTGCTGGAAAATTAGTACAGCAGACAATTTTTTGGGAAATGCTTTAGTCATAGTGCTACTTTTTACAATGTGTGCCCTCACAGCTGAAAAGAACAGCAACAGAGCCGTCAGGAAAATGCCTGAGTTTTATGAAGTGTCAGATATTGAAGGAACAGAGGATGAAGCCCCCGGAGCGCAGCACTGTTCAGACCGTGGTTGTGTACGAGCAGATTGACTCTGAAGCAGCTGATTCACTGGGAGGCCCAGAACAGGACAATCAGAATTGCCCAGGGCAGGTGGGATCTGTCTGTCCTTCTACCTGGAAGTGTTTGCGTTAATTACTGTCTTTAAGTACTGTCTTGGAGTTTGTTGTTTCTGACTTTTTTATTGTTAAGGAAAAAGAAGTTAATGGTGAGGAGTTCTATTTGCACATTTTCTATTTGGTGAGCTTGCTTGAATTAGAGCTGACCGAGCTGTGCAAGGAGCTTGTCACGTGAAAGTTTATCTTCTATTTCTTCATGCAAACGAACCCTGCATTTTTTTTTTTTTTCCAAAGGCTGCCTTTTTAATTCTTGCTGTCTTTGAAGACAGCAGTGTGTCTGAATGAAAAAAAAAAAACTTTTCTGCTGCTGTTTTCTTCTGTGGATGACTAACTGTAATAAACCTGAAGAAGAGATTTTACTGGACGAAGAGATTTAATTTAGCTGACTGATTGGTCATTCTCTGGTGTGGGATTTTTATTACCTTTATGAACTCTCATGTTTCACTGGGTTTTAGACTTTTCCAAAGACAGCTGCTTTATCAGCAAGGTGTTGCTTGAGTATGACTTCTCAAATCAGCTATTTTCTGTATCAAAAGAACTTCTGTATTGAAAGTAGTTTTGCTGCTCCTAGGGGGCATGTGGACTCAACTAATATTGTCTGAGTCCCAAAGATTTTTTAAGACTGTGAACTCAGCTGACATACAGTGCTCTCTGATTGGCATTTTAACATGTTCTTCGTAATTAAATATCATTCTCAAAAGTACTACAGAAATTCCACGATATTGCTTCATTAATGATTGAGGTATCCACAGCAGACTTTTGGTATATACATGATTAATGCTTAGTACTCCTTGTATTATATTTTCTTTCAAACGGCATTAATAAACTCCTTCAAAACTAGATTAAGGAATTGTTAAAATGAATTGTCTTGTAACCTATCTTTAATATAAATCTATTTATTCCTGGAAACCTGATAAATGAATACAGTGCTACTATAAACACTGCATGACAGACTATTACAAAAAGTTTAGTAAAAGTTCAAGTCTTTTGCTTTTTAGCCATTCACTTTTTCCATTGATATAAATTTGTTGAATTCAAGACCTACTTTTCATGGCTGAATTCCCTCAAATCTACTCAAATTACTTGAAAGATTGCAGTAGTAAATAATCTTATATTGCCAATTCATTACCATTCACAGTGTATTTTGACCATTTGAAATGTTGTGCATGTGGTTAGGATTTGTCAGGGCAGTATTTGTAAACAGTCTCTCTTGGAATAAAGGAAAACAAAGTAATTTAGGTCTCAGTTCTCATTTAATTTACATCCATGCTTAGCAAATCAAGACTAACAGTGGAATCATTTCAATTTATAGTATGTGTAATCAGGGTTAAGCCCTTAGGGTCTGTGGTAGTGAAAGCAGATGTGGTTGGATTTTTATGCTACATTATCAAAAGTGCTTTGATTGAATTCCCAAGCATTAATAATCAGTTAGGGTTTTTTTTTACCATTATCTGAGAAACTTCTTGCAGTTTAGTTTTCTATTAATAGTTACTGGTAACACTTTTCAGATAGTATATGAAGTGACATCTCAATCCAGTGGATATGATCACTATTTTACAACGGGCTATGCTTAATAGTTGCAACTGTTTTTATTCTGAGGTTATATCTGTCTTTCCTAAAAGCTTTCTGTTTTCTCACATTACATATTTTTACTTTCATTAACACTGCAGATATTCTAACAGTAGGTCAAGCAAAGAAAGCTCAGCAATTATTCCTGGTTATTTTTTCTGTCTCCAGCAGAAAAAAAAAAAAAAAAAGACTGTGGGAGTTGTAGGAGCAAAGGGAGTGCGTTGTGTTTTTACTTCTTTTACCGTCTATTGTTCCATTTTATTGTTGTAAACTGGGTCTTAATTGGCTGTGAATAACCGATGTGAGAAAAGGGCCAGAATCAAAATGTGGGAAACTTAAAAGTTGTGAGCTAAAGTATATTTACCAAAGAAAAAGTCAGACTTCAATTAAAGTCGTGCTGTTGGTGCTGTTACAGACAGGGCAAAGACTGATTAGCATGTGTGTGCACCTCTAATATCGGTGGCCGACCAAGGAGTTTTCAAATTGTCACTAGGCATTAAAAAAAACAAAATCAAAATAGCAAATGAAGAAAATCCTATAGTTGTTTTAGAACTGTTAATATGAAATAGAAATTAAAACATGGCAAACTAGAAATTAACTATATTTTAGCAAATAATTTAGCATTTACACAACTTGACCAGAGACAAGTTCCTCTTTTTTACTTTCAATAGCAGGACTGAGAGGTCAGATTGCAATTTTGTCAAATACAATTTAGAATGAAAACCTATTGCCGAAATATTAAGAATGCTTGATTTACTATGGGCTTAATCCTTTACTTTAAAATTGAAATATTCCAATTTCTGTAGAGTAAACATTGCTTAAGCAAGTCTTGCACATACCTTCATTAACCAGTAAGAGACTGGGGAAGGTTTGGTAAGAGTCAGCCAGTTTTTAATTAGGAAAATTAATTTTATATTAAAATGTAGTAAAAACATTAGCAAAACCGCGTACTTTAACTGATTTTGTTTGCTTGTTTTTCTGCTCCAGCTCTTTACCGGAAGCTGGGGTCAGTTCCTAGAAACGACATTTGTCTCCAAGCTTAAATGTATCCTAAAATTATGTATCACTTTAATAGGCAGCTCGCACCACCAGAGTTCTCTTCTTTTCTTTCTTCCCACTGTAACACTCATATCTAATAAGCCATTCCAGAATGTAACTGCTTCATCAGAAAGACTACATTTATTCTCATATTTTGCTATTAGAATGTCTCATGCCCTTCTTCATCATCATTTCTTCTTATACACATTTGGGGCTATTTTTATATTCATAATAAAAAAATCTCTTTTTATTATAATTTTTATTTGATCTGTGAAATTTGTATACCCAAGTGAGGTTTTAAGCTACCTAATTTTCTGTTTCACCATGGGTGTTGAAATTAATGACTTTTGTGTACATTGATGATTTTTTTCTCCACTGAGTTTTCTTGAGACCTGCTGTCTTAATAAAGAATTACATTTAGAAATATCTTTTTCCTCCTTCCTTCAAAAATTTGCTATGCTTTCTCACAGAAAAAAAAATAATAGGTGGGAGATTTAGAATAAAAACATATTCACTGTATTGTTAAATCTTGAAAAAGCTCTGAACCAAGGAATTTGTTAAATGTTACCCAGTGTTCACTTCCTTCTCTTATCCAAACTATTTTGGGTTCTTTAGAGGAGTGAATGAAAGTAATCTGCTTGTTCTCATCAAGGTAATGCTGAATACCATTTAATTATTGCTGGTTAGTTGTGGAATACTGCAGACAGAATTTGATGTATTATGTGGTGATTAACTTCCTTGGACTCTTGTGCATTAAGACTTATTTGCTTGGTTTTAATTTACAGGCTCTAGTTCCTTATCTCATTAGACTTCATTGTCATCATTTCCTTTCTATTCTTTTGCTAATCTAAAGTTTCTCTTCTTTCAGTATTGTTGAATTAATGCTCTTTAATTTAACCAAGTTAGTGCAGCAAGTGGATTGTGAACTTTTCTAATACAAACAATCCAATATCTGTAAATTCTGGTCATAAGAGGACTGATACCTGAATCAGCATTGGTTTAATAAAACTTTTCAAATTAATTTGAAAAATGCTATAACCAGAGACCAAAGGCTGACTCTGCTTAGTAAAAAAACAAGTGGGCTGCTAACACTAAACTCTTGCATAGATTTTCAAGTATATGTTTGCATATGAAATAAAAGTATGTGTCTCAGGTAATCAAGCAGCTTCTATTAATGCATCATTGTAACTAAACAGGTAAGAAATGTTTATGGCAGATTTCAAACTGCCTGGAAAACATTTGGTTGAAAAAGACATCTAAAGAGTAAAGGCCAAGTGTCAACATTATACCAACGGCAAAATATCAAAAAAAAAAAAAAAAGAAGAACAGAAATAGGGAAAAAAAAAGAAAAAATAAAAATAAGGGATTCTGCAGGCAGCTTTGTTTTCCGTTGAACTGTATTTAGTAAATTGGCTTTGTACTGAGGCATGTAATATATTCGAACCCATGGACTTTCAATCCCATTAAAAGGTAAGGGTAAAATTAGTTTAGACTTAAAGTCCAGGTTTTCTGAATAAATGTAAATAGAAAGGTGGTATTGGCTTACCAGACCAAGGGCCAGGACACAGGGACAATGTAGTCATATAGAAGATAGGGACCTGCTTCCTATTTCCCATTTCCACCCACCCAGCTATAACCTGAAGAATAAACTATGCTCAGTTCTTCTAACTCCCTGATCTTGGAGTTCCCGGGGAGATACAGTTTAATGGGTGTCCCATTCCTCTCCACCCTCAGCCTGTTCACAGTGAAATCCTCCATTCTGTGATACTAAAACCTTTAATCTCTGTGATGTGCAGGTACCTCTTTTCGCATTCCTTTGTCTCAAACACAGAAATGCATACTGCTTAAGGAAAATGCTTCACAAAGTCCTGAAAGTTGTTTGAACTGATGCTACCATACTTTTTATTGCCCTTAATTTGGAAAATTATTATTGTTTAACTTTTTTAACAATCATTCTCTACTCAGGATGGAAGATTAAAGTCAAATGAGAAAATGAGTATCTGCCATCAAACGTGATAAAAAATAAATGATAAAATGGGGATTAGAAGTTATAGCTGTTTGTCCTATTTAATATTTTTCCAGTCTAAAGTGCTCCTACTATGCCTTACTTTACTGCTTGCAGCAATGCTTCCTAATGTTATTGGCTCCTAGAATTCACCAACCCAGAGACGGAGGAAGGAGGACTCTCCCATCTTTGACAAAAGTTCTCACACAACTTGTTCATCAGAGCAGCATACCTCTTATTTTGTGCTGGTGTTTTTAATTTTGTTTAAAACTGCCAATTTTTCATCATGAGGAGAACCTCACTTTTGTAAGTTGTCATGGCAGAAGAGACCATGAATGAGGCAATGAAGACACACCACTTTCAAGGAAAGGTTCAGTCTGGATTCTGAATTCATGAGTACAAGATTGAGCATGGTCTAGAAAAACAAGCCTGGCTGTGGAATTTTCATCAGCTTCATTTTGCTTAACCTTTTTAAGGACATTATTATATTCCTGGGCTGTATGAACACTCTTTTCTAGAAATTCAGAACGGAGATGAACTACGTGGCAGCTGTTGAAAATACTTTCTATCCTTTCTGTAGAAGTGTCAGTTTTACTATATATCTCTTGAGATTTCATTTGAATGTTTTTCTTTGCTCATTCATAGTTGCTTACTGTCATTGTCTCGGTTATATCTGTATAAGAAATGTCTAGAACCCTAATCAAGTCTATACAGACACAGTACAACTGCACAGCTACCTCTGTGTGTTGATATGTAGCTTAAACACTGCCTATATTTAGGAGTGATATCTGGAAATCATGCTTTTAGCCAGATCTTTACATAAATAATACATCTGTGAAGTGATACTGATGTAGTGGTGGCGTGATGATTTTAACTGCAACTTAAGCTCAGGTGTTAATATAAATAAGAATGAACTTTGTTCTTCATCTGCTAAGAGTAAAACTGTGTTGGTGTTTTATTTGAGCAATGTCTGGGAGTTCCTTAATCTTCTCATAAAGCAATTTCATGTTCACAGACTGTTAATGATTTACTTGCCTTGCTGGACTGTCTTCTGCATCTGCTTTTTGTTATACCACTAACAGCTATAAAGTTTTGCACTGATTTCAACTCACAGGGTGGTACTTTTCCAGACTCAAACTCAGTATAAGCCTTGTCTTTGTGTTTTTACTTGATTTAACTTGTGTTAAATGACTTGTTAATTATATTAATCAAACATTTTAATATTAAAAATTCATTAAAAAAATGATCAAACCACTGTGTTTCTCCATTTTGCTAAGCATAGTGGTGGATTCAATATAAAAGTAAGGTAGCACTGTGGTGAATCAGAAACCTTAGAAGAGATCTGTGGCAGAGTAAAGTAAATAAGAAACTGAGATAACAAGATACACAGAAGTCAATAGAAACTGGGACTCCTGCAATACTGGCTTTTTGAAGACATTGCCAGAGATTTGAAATAATCTATGCTTAAATGCTGAAGTTAAATATCTACTACTGCTTAACTTGTAGCCATGCAACCTTGGGTTCTAGTTTGTGAGCATTGTAAAAACTGAGTGACTTTGGGGACTTTGAAGGGGTGATTTCAAAGTGAAAAAACTGACTGCTGCAGTATTTCTTCTCTGAGGTTATGGGATTTCTCCAGGAATGATGCAAAGTAGGACATAAGGAATCTTTTGTACTTTATCTCTTACATAGTGGCTAGGTGTGAGCAGAATGTAAGGGCAAGAAGTACTTCATTTCGGTGATCTGTACTGCAGTGAGATGAGGAATAATTACAGTATGACTAGTCTTATTTGAATTAGTTCAAGTATAAGAACATCTTGGAATGCATCCACTGAGGACGCATTAGAGCAGAGGTGACACAACATACTGTCACGCTTTTACCAACATGACTGCAGAACTAGGTAGAAATCATTTACTTACATTTCCAGCATGCATTTCCGGTACAGTACAGTACTATTTCAAGATGCAGAATAAGGAGTTAAGGAGTCACAGTTGATAAGGTTTTGTCCGAATATTCAGGGAGAAGTATGCCATACCTTTGGAAGCATTAGAGTTGCATTTCTAGTTTGGGGGGTGGGACTTAGCCTCAGGCAAAATTCCTGCCGGAGAGTTCTCCTCACAGCACTGCACTGGACTATTAAGGATTATTTTTTGGCAAAAGAAAGAATGTCAATCAAAATGCTGTTTTACCAAGGCAAAAGAAAGAAGAAAATCCTGCCTGGAGTCCTGGCTGCTAGTTTGCTGGAGTGCTTAGACTTCCATGGTATATCTCCAAAACCCCTGTAAAAGCTGAGGCAATGCATGAGGCTGTTTAAAATTTGAAAACCCTGGTCCTTGGGACTTCAGTCAGGATGCTCAGTATTCCTATTTAACTAACATGGTGTGGAGAAAATTTGGAGGATTTTCACTCCTTCCTCTATTTTCTCCACCACAACTTATTCTGACTGAAGACAGAACAGAGTAATTCACACTATGTTTCTGAATCCGCAAAACCCCAAACCTCCTTTTCCTAACTACCGTGTCATAACACCCTAAGTCATCTGTTCCAGAGAAACCTTGGGCCCTGGGATTGAATGATACAGAGTGAGTTTTGACCACACTGTTAAAGATTATTATCCTTTGAAGCACAGAGGGGCTTGAGCCACACTGTGGATGGGTCCCCTGTGCCCTTAAGGTGCCATTTTCTGTGTATGCAGTTTCAGTCCAAACTTCCTGAAATAATGTGAAGCTGTTTTACCCTTCTCCAAGGGTATCTGTGGCACAGAGAGATGCCATGACAGAATGAAGCCTGCTAGGATTGTGGTGAAAATATGGTTTCTTCACAATTTTACTAGGTGTTTCCCTGAAGGCCATATTCCAGGACATTACCTGGATTTTGCATCAGAAGCATCTCAGTAGTTTGCTTTGGAAGAGAAACAGAAAACAAACTAACAAGTGCAGTGGCCCAGGATCACGCAGTAAATGAAAGGGCTCTTTGGCCATGTAGTTGTACCCAAAGAGATTGCTTCTGGACCCCTGCTATTCCCAAACTGAGTTTACTTCATTATGAACTTCATATGTTTCCTACTTCAACACACAATTTTCAACAGTTTGGTTTTTATATGACACAGATCTACTTATTTACAAATACTAAACCCTTGCATCAGAATTATTTAACTTTGAGGACTGGGCTTTTCATGAAAAGGTTAATCTGTCTGGTTTCTTATCTTTCAATGAGAAGCAAAAGTTAGCATCTATTTTCATAAGCTGTAAAATTATCACATTGCAACTGCAAGGACTATTCAACAGCTTAAAACTACCACTTACTTCCCTAACCCTTTCCACTGAATATGGCTGCATAAGCAATGATGGGAGCCACCAGCAGCAGAAGGGGTATCTCTGCTGGTAATTGCAGCTCACAGCTCTGTGCAGGGAAGTGGTATCCAGTGAGTGGCATCCCTCAGATAGGTTAGCGTGCTGGATGTGCTACATGTCTCACTCAAGGCAACACTTTTGGTGTTTGTTTTTGAGGAGGTGAACTGCAAGCAGATCCCTGAAAGAAAGGAGCAGAGGTTCTGGTTTATTGTGGTGATCCAGTTTCTTTGAAGCTGAGACATGGAGTACAAGCACAAAATCATCTTCACCTTTCTACAAACATGTTATTTTCATTTTGGGGTGTTAAACAAACACAGGCACAACAGAGCTATTGAGATGGCCTTTCTCTACAGGGCAGAGTGATCACTCCAATGATTACTATTGGTTGTCACTATGAGGGAGTAGTTAAGGTTTGCACTAACTTTTAAGGCAGATTCATCAGCTCCAACTTGTGGTACAACAAGTGCAAGTAATAAGGATGGATCCAGCATTACTACCTAGCTATAGAATAAATAAATGGTATCCATAATAGAAGTCTTTGGAGTGGCACTTATTATGGAGGGACAGGGAGCAAAATGCTATGTCAACAAGGGGTTAGGAGTTCAGTTCTTGTCCCATCTTTACTAGACATGTGGTGAATTTTTTGTTTTGTCTAGGATCATTACCTACTCTTTAAAAATACAAATAAGAATTCACATTTCATCTAAATACATTTTGGTCTTTTGAGTATAAGAAAACGAAAAATACAACCAGCTTTTCTAAATATTTTTTTTTTTTAAACCAACAAGATAAAATTTGAAAACAACAGAATACTATAAATTTGTTCCCATCATGGGAGGATGAGTTAATAAAGTCTATTAACCTCAGGAAGGTTACTAATAAGCAAATTATGACAGATGCAAGAAACAAAAGGGAATATAGCTTTATTGTATAGAAAGGCTGAGTGAAAAGTCACAGGGCAATGTAATCAGGTCTTTTCACACAGAGTAAATAAAAAAAACAATAAAGCTCAGTTGTGAGAATAGATATCTGAAACAATGAAAGCCAGCACACTTCAAACACGTGGAGAGGTGTGAGCGGAAACTGAGTAATGTGGCCTAAACACTGATATGAAAATCTGATAGCTAAGGCACTGTTTAAGGGAGCTTTGGGGCAAAGATATTACCATCTCAGTCAGATTAGTGTTGTCAGTATGTCTTTCAGAGGAAGAGCTAAGAAAGAGATTCAGGATAAAGTGCTGACCAGAAGAAGCATGGGGTTGCGAGCAGAAGAATGATTACTTAAATTCTAAGGAGAACAGCACATCTGTGCAGCTTTTGTAGATATGCTCAAGGAATCGCGTTGTAGCAGTGCTGCTTCTGTCTTCAGGTTTTCCATCTACTAGAAAACATGAGTGAAACAAAAAATAATTGCTGAATCCTGAGGATCAGTTAACTGTTCAGGTTGAAAAGAGGCAACATTTTCCCAGAGAAAAGAAATCAGAAGTGAGTTTAACAATCAAGATTCTTGGCAGTCAGCACAAGAAAGATGAAGAAATAGCAACTGTGCATCAATACGAAAAGTTGTCTGTCAGTAACGGCACAGAGTGCTCTGACACAATCTCAGAGTCTGTGAAGTGTTTTGTGTACTTGCTGTCTTCAGCTCTATCAGTGTTGCTATCAGCAGCAAGTATTTTGGGACATTACGTTTTGGCCTTGTGTTTTCCATATCCATAAAATCATGAATGTTAGACAAAATTCAGGAAAGGAAATAAGTTTATTTTATTCCTACTACACAAGATGTATTATAGAAATACTGTTAAATACAAATGCAAGTGATTTCGCCTGTTGGGTTACAACAATATTTTTACATATACATACTGTTTGAACTTGCTAAGTCAGACTAGTAGTTTGCACTTGCAAAATGTAAATGATAGACACTACCAAGGCTGAATGAAAAGTATTTTATATCTACTATATCAAAGACTAAGATGGGAGACAACTGATCCAAAATATATAATGCAGATTTTTATCAATAACCTCAACAGAACT
The DNA here is from genome assembly GCF_000708025.1 of Charadrius vociferus. Taxonomy (NCBI): domain Eukaryota; kingdom Metazoa; phylum Chordata; class Aves; order Charadriiformes; family Charadriidae; genus Charadrius; species Charadrius vociferus. The sequence goes on from NW_009648645.1 coordinate 1,188,067, forward strand.
GATACCCAGAAATGCTTTTTGCACTGAACTAATACTCTTTTCTTAGAGAGCAGAATTATCTCATGAACTTCATCTTTTACTATTACTAATCCAATATAATGGGACTTCTAGACTTTCTACAAGCAAAAAAATCTCAGTATCATGACAATGGTTTGGTGATTTTCTCATGATCTGTTTTTCTTCCTGCACCAGCACAGGTGGTACACGGGATGTGAAGCTAGCAAGGAAACTGAAATACTGATGAGAAAATAATGTAGCTGTGTTATCCAAAGAACAGGTCACAGTTATCTCAGCTAAGAGCTAAAGAAAAGGAATAATCACTGTTTTCACCTAAAGCCAAAAAGCAAATGGCAAAGAAAAACATCAAAGTTCATGGGACGTTAATTGGCACTAAAAGTGTGTCACGCCAAATTGAAAAACAAAAAACAAACAAACACCCCCCAACAAACAAACAAACAAAAAAAAACAAATGCAAAAAAAGATCAATTGCACCTCCTTGTGGTGTACAAAAAAAGTGATCAGTCTGACATATGGCTATTTTTTCCTAGATTGAGACAATGAAGGTAATTCTATTTGAATATGGTCTAGAAATTACACAAGGAAAAAAGCCCTAAATGCACATCTCCAGAGGTGTATTTTTCGTTCTGTGTCTGTGTACAGGATCCCGAAGCAGATTACTGCAAAAATGACATTAAATGGGGGTCTATAATTTATTGGATATTTCTGTAGGAATTGGGCTACAGGAAGTGTGTTTTTGATCAATACAAATACATCAAAATCAACAATCAAATATTTTCACTGTTACATAAAATTATGACCTAAAAGCTTGCCACACCTCTACTCTGCCTACTACTGACCCTTTTCAAGGGCACCATCTCAGGTTCTTTTATTATTTTTTTTTTCACTTTCTTTTTCCTGCTTTCAAATATCTTCTTGTATTAGACCTTCTGCTAGAAGGTGTTTCCACTATGCTGACAGCCACAGAGGACTGTAGAGCCTTTAAGGTTACATTTGGGCTGCATATGCATCCACAGCATCTTCAGGGATAGAGTACTAATTGTACCTTGCTCCCCTTAGAGACTATATTCCCTACAGTCATGCTTTTGCTACTGTTTCACCTTCCAAGCAGTGGACAAAAGAAAGATGCAACAAGATATCTCCAAACAACTTGTTTCCCTGCTATGGGGTGCAGAACCTGAGCAATATTCAGAAAAACAAGCATGTGTTTCCCTGGGGTTGTATGGAAAAATCATTTAGTTAGAAGTTGCTTTGTGAGTATAAATATCAAAGATCTGTAAATTTAAAAAAAAAACCCACCCCAAATCCAAACAACTACCCCCACAAGGCCACCCCCAAAACCATTAGAAAGAAAAAAAAAAAAAAAAAAAAAAGAAAAAAAAAAAAAGGAGTTTTAGGAGCTTTGAAACTCAATTTTTATGTATCCTGGATTTGGGAGCAGCTAGGAAGACAGCGGTAATTTTATCTATGTGTTTCTATTCGCTGTTTGCTTATTCCGCATAAGACTGTACCAATTGCTTTGGTCTCAGACTCTTCTTTAAGAGGATTATCTCCATTTGAGAAAATGCATGTGCACAAATATAGAGAGATTTTTAAATCTGTAATATATTCTTGGCCTGAGTAATCTCCTTATTGTCTGCTTTTTTCGGTAATACAGGTATAAACCAGGTGAAATCTATACCTATAGCAGAATTCATTAAGATATTCTGAAATTAGTTTCTGCATTTATAGAAACTTCATTGTGTGAAAGGGAGTTTCATGGGCTGAGAAAGAAACAAGGAATTCAGAAAGCAGTCCAGGCAGATTGTTGTTCTTTCATTATTGTTAAATATTGTTACTTGGAAAAGTAACTAAAAAATGCTGAAATACATGCTGTATTTCAGAAAATTCTTTCTGTTTTTCTGAACCATCATCTTATTTTTCCAGTAGAAGTGAATAACAGCTCCATTTTCATAAAATGCTTGCATAGCCTCTATATTCTCTTTAGTCTGGAATGCTTGTTTTGAAGGTGATCTTTTCTGTCATTTCTCATTCCCTGACCAGAAAATCTGGGGGAAGTTTAATTTCCACAAGCAGTATCTGTTGAGAATTTGGTACAGCATTGCTTGCTTAACATAGAAGGTGGACAAGGGCTTAAGCTTCCCTGAATTATCAAGCGGTCTATCATAGAATCATAGAATCATAGAATGGTTTAGGTTGGAAAGGGCCTTAAATAGACAGTTCCAACCTCCCTCCCTGGAATTCTATGTGTCCAAAGTGGGATTAAATGGCCTGGTGTTAAGAGACCCTCAAATAACATTTGATGCTCATAGCCACACCTTCATTGTCACATCATAGCCCAAGGATGGTAGATTTTGCTGTTGGGGAAAATGACATAGAGAGAATGACTTGTTCTATGGAGGGGAAAACATAAGTTCTTGCAGGTAGAGACTTTCATACCCTTTTGTACCCTCTGGTTTTTATCATCCAAAAAGCTTGCCTTGGCACTTGTCACAGACTGTCCCAGTAATTACTTACATACACTGACGCAACTTTGCTCGTCCTTCCCACAGCTGTCCAGAACATCCATGCAACTATCATCAGGCTTCACAGGAGCTGTGATGAAGAAAAAGACCCTCATATCTTGCCTGGGCATGAGATTCAACCTGTGATGACCTCACATCATTCTCAGAAGTGTCATGGTAGGGTTTGATACTCCAGTGGGCTTGGAAACGTAGCTTTCACCCTAGCAATCAAGAGGGAAGCTTTCAGTAGAAACACTGTGACATTTAGAAATGCCTTAATTCAGAGTGAGCTCTTTATTTTGCCAAATTAGTACTTTGCTTTGTGATGACAGAGGCAGCAATGAACTCTCCGTAGCATTCATGTCCATCTTTATGCATGTGCAGCCCTTTCTGTGATCTGGGTTGTGTGAGGGAAACCTGGGTTTGTTAGCTCCTCTGTTTACACTAGGAAGATGTTTCTACATTAAGGAATCAAACACTTACATATGTAAAAAAATCTGCATTCAGAGTTCACCACACAAATTTTTTGAAAGAAAGTGGACGTAATTTCACGTTTTGACTATATAATCTTAAATCAATTGGTAACAAGCCAATAAGATAAAAAAGAGTAACTTTGTGCATTTTATGAAAATCTTCAAAATGAAAGAAAAATAGATTTATGGAGAATCACATTTTTCATACTTTTTAAACAATAAGCAGATTTTAAAATATTTCATTGTAGTATTTCTATTCTACAAAAGAGATGTGTTTGAGTACAACAAATGTAGAATAAAACCCAGAAATGAGTTAAATAAAAGTAAATGAAAATAAAAGTAACTAAACTGTATAAAAATTATTGGAACTGGGAGTAGATTCCACTTGCAAGAATCCTACAGTAAAAAGTCTTCATGGAGGAGAAGCCAATGATTTAACCTTTTAGATCAAAGACACTTTCTGCCATTTGGAAGGCAACCTGTGTACTTTAGAAAGGAGAAGAAGCAAGGGTACCTGGGAGATAAACTTAGTACCTGGGATTACGAACCCTAGAAAGTTACCCGGGTTATGCCTAGGGAGCCTTTATACTTTATAATCAGGATTCCTATTTATATTAGGCTCTGAATTAAAGCAATGATTATTTCTTTGCAACTAATAATTATTCCACTGTTAAATGGAATTATAGTTGTGCACCGTACTAACTAGCACTGATCAGTCTGCACTTCACAGAGCTATTCAGAGACCTCATCAATGCACATTCTCAGGAGTCTCATCTCATATTCTTACTCAGTGCTGTCAATTCCATTGATTTAATTGCCACCATAGTTCACAATGAACTTTCCTGACTGAATAATCTTTTCTGACAGCCTGGTATTTATGAAATCATGTAGTCATCAGAGAATATTAAGGCATTTTAATTGTTATCAACAAAGCAGAGAAAGCTTACAAGGTTGAACTTTCAAAATTTTATGAAAATGGAAGACCAAAGTTTCCAGTAAAAACAGTTTACAGGGTTCTTTTTGATGTTTAAATGCCTCAGATTTTTGGGGATGTCTTTCTCGGGGTTTTTCAAAGGTTGCACCTAACAATTCTGGATTTTGTTGTGTCTGGTGGAATTTCAATTACCGTCACAGAACTGCAGAATAAATTCAGTCTGAAAGCATCTCTGGAGGCCGAGCCCAACCCTTTGCCCACAGGAGGGCCTGCTAAGGTAGACAGGGCCTGTCTGGCTGAGTTCAAAATATCTCCAAGGATGGAGATTGTACAGCATCTGTGGGAGCCTGGTCACTGACCACCTTGCTGTGAAATTTCATCCTGAAATCTAGCCGGAGTTTCTGCTCTTCTTGTTGCTTCTCATCCTCTTGCTACACACTTCTGAGAAGCGTCTGGCTCCATTTTCTCTATGACATCCCATCAGACAGCTGAAGGCACCAGGAGGGTCTCCCTAACCTACTTTTAGTGTCTCCTCATGGGTCAGTGCTCCAGACTTTAGCTACCTTGGTGGCCCTGCTTTGGGGTGAATAGCAACCTGCTTCATGAAAAGCAGAGACAAATTGGCAGACAAGAGGCAAGAAATCAGATATTCCAACCTCTGACCACTCAAGTATTTAATTACTGGTTGCTGTTCAATTGTTTATTAGTGTTTATGATCAGCCAAGACCTGGCTGGGTGAGGTTGCTGGCCTTTTGCCAGCCTTACTGTTCTCTAAATGACACCTGCTGCAAAATGAAAAGGGAAAGCAACAGCACTGGGTTATGACAAGTAAATTTTATTTGAAAATGTCTCTCATTCCAAAAATGGATTTATTCTGTGTGCAAACCTTGTTGGTGGTAAACCAGAATATAAATGGTGTGTGGAAATTAACTACAGAATCTCATAGCAAATGACTGAGTTTTCATTTGCTTTAGAAAGAGATTCTCTCTTTGCCCTAGACTGAATGTGCGTGAGTGTTGTCCCAAATCTGGGTTCTTTTAACCCTGTGTGCAAGAAGCCGATAAACACACAGAGGGAAGATTTTTTTTTTGTTTCATTTCTGGGCAGAGATAGGGGCTGGTCGGTTCATCCACAAAGCTAGCACACATGGCTGGCACATGGTAAGCATTTATATGTTTTTGAGCAACAGTTAAGCAACAGTTATCAGCACGTTCTGGTCAGGCTTAGCCATCCTCATTCCCATTGGTTCTTAATGTGTCTCTACCTAAAGTCACAGCATCGTCTCTTTTTACTAGGCAAAAATCATAGAATGGTTTAGTGGGAGGTGTCCCTGCCCATGGCCGGGAGATTGGAACTCAATGATCTTCAAGGTCCTTTCCAACCTAAACCATTCTATGATTCTATGACCTTAAAGATCACCTAGGTTCAATCCCCCTTCTATGCCCAGGGACACCTTCCATTAGACCAGGTTGCCTAAAGCCCAACCTGGCCTTGAACATTTTCAGGGACGGGACCCTGACTACTTCCCTAGGCAATTTGTTCCAGTGTCTCACCGCCCTCATAGTGATTTTTTTTTTCCTAATATCTATTCTAAATCTCCCCTCTTCCACTTTGAAGCCATTACGCTTCATCCTATCACTATATGCCCTTGTAAAAAGTCCCTCTCCAGTCTTCTTGTAGGCACCCTTCAGATACTGGAAAGCTGCTATAAGGTCTCCCTGGATTCTTCACCTCTCCAGGCTGAACAACCCCAAATCTTTCAGCCTGTCTTCATGCTTGTGTAGAGGTGGCTTTTGTTAGTAGGGGGGTTTCCCTACCCAAGGGCAGATTTTTTACTATGTTAATTAGGATAGTTCCCTCATAGTTCAAGTGACTTTTTCTTTGGCCTTGTTATCAGTTCTGTTCCCCTTGAGCTTTTCTTGGTATTCCCTTATTTTGGCTAATTTATGGTATCCTCCTGTTCTTTCTCCAGGGCTACATCTTGCTAACTGTTTACAGTGGTTAATTGCACCCTTTACCTCTACTTTTTCTCCACCATCAGGACATTACTTATCTAGTGCTAACTCATGAGATTGAACACCATGTCTGTCACACTGTCCCAGATGTATTTTGGATGCAATCATTCAGTGGACATAACTTGGATTTTGACCATGGTTTGCACATAAAAGAAAAGAGTTGGAAGATTTCAACCACAATTGATCAATCTTTCTGCAGCCTGATCAAAGTTTGGTCCTATCGGTCAGCAGTGATTCTTCCTGGAAGACTCTTATTTATTTACAAGCACCTGCACAGATGAAAACTGATGAGGCATTCAAACTAGAAGAGCCCAGACTCCTCCTGTGGAGACATACCTTTCCTATACAGTCAGAGTGGCTCCACTGAGGGGGCTCTATGATTGCCAGTAACAATCTAAATGGCTCTAAATATAAGTGTTGATGATGGTACTCTAGGGCTAAGGGAACCGTTGAATTTGCAATGGCTTTCCTCCAACTGAACAGCTTGAACAGCACCTTTCGCCTCTTGTTTAAGGCATGTAACCCTCAGCAGATTTTTTCCTCAAGTTATGGATCAAGGTGGGCTGATGAGTCTTTCTTGGTTCTTGTTTTGTTCTGTTTTGTTTTTTAAAGAAAATGTTTTGGTGCTTAGTGGAGTCTATGCGCAAAGACACTAGGTGAGCGTGCTTAGTTTCAAACTCAAGTAGTTAAAATGTGAAGGTGCACACTACCCATTCTTTCCCAATGAAGTACAAAAAAAACGACATGAGAGGGAGCCACAGCCTTTCTGAATATGGGTATGAAGGCAAATGGACTCACATGGGCTGATCCCAGCAGGAACAGCTCATGGCTGAATCGGGCATCAATTGCAGGTTGAGAACTAACTTAAGGTTTGAAAGGTGTAGTTTTTTTGTTTTCTGCCATAAAGGTAAACTACAAGCACAAATTTCCCTTGTGGCCAAATCACCCCAAGTTCAGCATCTGTTCAGGCAGAACAGCATTCAGTTGAAGGGAGTATTTAGGTGCCACAGGTTAGACCATTTTCCTGCCTCCAGTGTCTTTTGGCACACTGACTTCAGCTCATGTGTGCTGTGCATAGCTCTGCTGCTGCAAAGAATCCCTGAATCTCTGTAGCTCTTTTGGTGTTCTTGCATATGCTTTATGCCTGCAAATTGACTTGTGAAGCATTTAGACTAGGGATTCTTGAAAATCAATATTCTTTTAAATATGGAGTGGAAAAAATGAACAAGCTAAACAAGGAAATATATTAGTCTGTATTTTCATTCTTGCCGTGAGGGAAGGAAAGTTTAACATGGTTCACTTTTCTAGAAATGTTTTTTTTAAAGCAGTATATTGGTTAGACATGCATCCAGTGGAGATGAATTCTGAACATGGTGATCACAACTGAGGGGACACTTCGGTTGAATACACATAGCAGAGGGAGACAAAATTCCCCATCTGTCGTATTGTCAGAAAATTTTGGTATCTCAGTTGCTGTTTTCACTCATTAAGGTGGCAATGACATTGCCTAAAGAAAACCAGCAGAGTTTTACACCTTTATGCTGCAATGTTTCCGGTGTGTAAGATTTCTGTTTTCAGGCCATATATATAATTTACCTTTATTCTGATCTTTAGCTAGGCAGAAAAGATACTGCACTGATCATGCTGCAGTTCCCAGGGGGCTGACCTTTTCTCATCTGTGTGTCACAAAAATGATAACAAATCAGACCCAGAGGAAAAGGGATAGAAAAGGCTAACTCTGATGCAAGCAAAACTTACTGCTTCTCAGAAAACGAAGTATGTAGAAGAAATGCAGCACACAGAACAGATGATAATTACGTCGCCAATGTGACTCCTGTGAGAAGAACATTTTTGCATTTTGGTAGCAGTTTAAACTGTTCTTTGGAACTCTTTTTGAAAAACATAATTTTATTTTGCAAATAGCTGTCTGAACTACAGTCTACATGCTTTGTAACTTACTGCTTTATTCTGTGGTTTCTCTGGCATTGCCAGCTCCTCCCTTTTTCTCCTCCCCTAAAATTTAGGAGCAGAAGAGTGTTAGAAAGTTTTTCAGTCTACCCTCAAGCAGCTGCAGAAGCTCTGAAGGAACTGGCTGTAAATATCAAGATACAACCTATTTCCATCAATGCAACAAGTCAATATACCTTCTCACTCAGAACCTGAAAAGGAATTATTTACTAACCAAGTCTACCTCTATAAAAGCATCAGAACATAATCAGGAGTGACACATTTTCACTCTCTAAAAATTAATAATCATAGTTTGCAAAGAGAATACAGACTGAACTTAATATATTGAATTTCTTCAGACATTAGACTGGGTAAGACTAAACTGTTCGTGTAAAGATTTGTATATATATGTATAAACTATTCATATTTCTAAAATTATTTTATTTTAATAACTTGTTTCTCTCTGGATAAACTATTGATCATAGTTCTTCAATGCTATATAATTATGTAATTTTACTTGTTGCGTGATAGTATACTAATTAAGAAATTTTTATACAGAAATTATTAATTCAGTTGGAAAAAAGGAGGTTTGAGGAACTTGTGTTTTATGTTTGTTAAAACTTAAGTCTGTAATGGCATTTTTAAAAAGTTTCATGGTTTTCTTACTGAACTGTCATACAATCATAGCAAAAAACTACACATCTAGCATATGCTGCATATGTTTTTGATAAGCAATATAATATGATGGTAATGATTGACAATTTCAGCAGCAATGAGAGGAATAACAATTCATATAACAAAGAAAAATCAAAGAATATATAGTATATCTTTTTGGGAACAATTATCTGAAGGAACAAATGTGCTTCTGGTGTGCATTTGAGAGTTACACAGTGGAAAAAGATTCAAGCAAATTGTTTATTATTTAATGAATATTGTGTCTCATCAGCAACATCTTTAGATGTGAGGGCAGCTGAAGATACTTGCAAATGTGTTACTGACTGATGATCTCTTTTTCTCTTTGTGGTGCAGTCTTTCGCCTCATAAAAATGAAAGAAATAGATAATATCTGAAAGTCTAGCTATTACTCAAAATCTGCAGTTCACCTGTACTTCATGGTAGTTTCTGCTACATTTCCTCTTCCAAAAACATAAAGTTTATTTTCACATGCAAAACTGTCCTTCCTTTATAGCAGTTCTTTTTGTTTTGTTTTCTGTAGTTTAAAATAATAATAATAAAAAAAGTTAGATTTTTATTTAAAGCTGAATGAAAAAGTTAGATTACATTTTTTAGCTTCATAGCAGTATAGAAAGTAAAGAGGACTTCAAGGGCTTCATGCTGTGCATAAGACACCCTCTTAATGCAGGATGAGTTTTATCAAGTATAAACAGAATTATAATCAATACAGGCAATGACAAGATTTTTCTTTTACTTCTTGTAGAATCATGTGTGTTTCTTGGCTGGTCTATGTGTGCCATAACACACAGTGTTTTGAACATGTCTGGGGGTTTTTTTGGTTTTTTTTTTTTCAGAATCTATCGCATACAGAAATATTCACAGCACTGCTGAGCAGTTATGAGATGATAGGTCTCATATTTGCATGTCTCTTTGCTGCTCTAAAGTGGAACAAGACAAGTAAAAAAAGAATGAAGAGGCTTCTGGGTCCAGCCCATTTGCCAATTACTGGAAACTTGGTGCAACTTGGAGAAAATCCTCATATAATACTAACAAAATCAAGATAAAAATATGGGCACATTTCAGACAAACCTGGAAGCGCTGCATGTCATTGACACATTTAAGTAGGGTTTAGAAATACGAGGAGAAAGATCTGTAGGCAGATTAGATCTTTATAGTTTTTCTCTGACTAAAAATGAGGGACGTATGATTTTCAATAAGAAATATAAAGAAGGATGGGATGCTCACAAGGAGACTGAAAAACATGCCCTGAGAAAGCTGTCATTGAGACCAGACAAAAACTTCACATGGTCTTGTCTGTTACAAGAACAGATACACTTTGAAGTTTCAGAGACTGTGTGAGCATTTAGGGACCTCTTAGACACAGTGGGTAGCTTTGATCTTGCTAGCTTCCTCACCAGATGTTTAGCTTCACTTGTGTTCAAAACAAGGAAAGGTTTCATGAACAAAAATATTCAGGGACACTATATCTCCTATGATCAAGTGAGAAGGTTTGTTCTTAAGAACTTCAAGAACTCCTTGATTCAAATACCAAAAATTACAATTTGACAGGCTTTTTTTTGTCCTTTATTAATGAGTTGTAGGGTTAGGGTACTGAAAATTTATAATCTATATAAAGTGCACTTTTTATAACTTCATCCTATGTTAAATACTGAAGAATAAACAAACAATGCACACATTGCTTTCTAGAACTGCATTACTGATTGCACTACACAGAGGCCAAAAAAGTAAAAGTGGTGAAGTTATGTTGCAGAATGAGCAGTTTGTTTCCACTGTCAATGACATATTTGGGGCAGGTATGCTTATATTTCAGGAAGGTATGGTTTCCTTTACCGCTTTGTCAGTTATTGTGGTCTTCAATTTCTTCCCCTATTCTTCCTCCTCTCACTAATAGAAAGCATGAGAAAGCATAGTGGGAGCCCTTTAATGATTTAGCACGTTCCAGTATCCAGTTTCTAGCAGAGAAAGACTATCAACATTGGGTCAGGGCGATCCCATGCACAAATATAGGCTGGGTGGAGCATGGATTGAAAACAGCCCTGAGGAGAAGGACTTTGGGGTGTTGGTTGATGAGAAGCTCAGCATGAACCAGCAATGTGTGATCGCAGCCCAGAATGCCAACTGTATCCTGGGCTACATTAAAAGAATGGCCAGCAGGGTGAGGGAGGTGATTCTGCCCCTCTACTCCTCTCATGAGACCCCACCAGGAATATTGCGTCCAGCTCTGGAGCCCCCAGCATAAGATGGACATGGATCTGTTGGAGCGTGTCCAGAGGAGAGCCACAAAGATGATCCAAGGGCTGCATCACCTTTCCTATGAAGACAGGCTGAGAGAGTTGGGGCTGTTCATTCTGGAGAAGCAAAGGCTCCAGGGAGACCTTATAGTGGCCTTTCAGTATCTAAAGGCAGCCTACAAGAAAGATGGGGAGGGACTCTTTATCAGGGAGTGTAGCAATAGGACAAAGGGTAATGCTTTTACATTGAAAGCGGGTAGATTTAGATTAGCTATTAGGAAGAAATGTTTCACTCTGAGGGTGGTGAGGCACTGGCACAGGTTGCCCAGAGAAGCTGTGGCTGCCCCGTCCCTGGAGGTGTTCAAGGCCAGGCTGGATGTGGCCTTGGGCAACCTGGTCTAGTGGGAGGTGTCCCTGCCCATGGCAAGGGGGGTGGAACTAGATGATCTTTAAGATCCCTTACAACTCTAACCATTCTATGATTCTATGAAAAAGGACAAGAATTAGTGATAATATATCCTTATGAGAACTATCCTTTTACAGGTAGTACTGATGAAAAATATTTTTTTTTTAAATACTTCCTTACCTTTAAAAATAAGTCAAAACTCATTTTAAGTGTTTAGGTGGAAAAGGCAGACAAAACAGTTAATGGGTTGAGGGAATAGCAATCTTGGAACTATGGAGAGATTGTAGAACAGAAAAAGCTTTCAAGTCAAGAAAATCTGTCCTTCTAAGGACATTGATTCTTTTACTGTCCACATTTAAAAGTCTGCTTAATGAGAAGCTTTCTTTTCCAAAACCCCAATATCTTCTAATTTTATCTTTTTGTTAAGCCTCTGTACTTGCTGAAGCCTCTCCGAAGCTGGAAGTTGTTAGCTTTTCAACATATGGAATGCTTCTTTTCTCTTGTTAAGAAAGCAATATTTACCTTTAGCAGATTCAGAGGAATATACAATATTAAATACAAAATTCTCCCTTCTTTGTCTACTAGGTTGTGCAAATGCAGTATAATAGCCACAGCTGCAAAAATTAGCATGTTTAATCTGCAGGCTGGAACAAGTGTGTAGTTCTGAATATTTGGGTCTGATTATACAGCTCAGAAAAGATGTTTAGATTTGGGCTAAATGGAGCTTTCACACATTAAGCTTGCTGACACAAACCAAGATGACAGTAACACAGATTCTATTCCTGGAGTCTGTAGACTTTTTCCTGCAAAATAGTGCTTACTAATTCAAATTTCAATACTATTGTGCAAACAGGGAAAGCAAAAGGCACACTGGGAAACAGGGTATGTCTGGAACCACAGAGAGCTGGATGATCCTGAGCTAGAAGAAATAACACCGCAGAACAAAAGAGAATATGTTTCATAATAAATGGATCTGTATTCCTTTTTAATTACCCCATATTATTTTAGCTCTTGTTTTAGATCTCAGCAGGTACAAATTTTATGAGAGTATGCATTAGGATCCAAAACAAGTTCTTTCAAAGTCTGAATGGTCAGTACCCACTTTGGAACCATTTATACACAGAACGTGGGCAAAAAGCCCTGTATAGTACACAATACATCAAATGCACTAACCTACTTACAGTCCTACTAATGACATATGCTTGTAGCTCCCACTCACAGCAATGAGAAGTTCAGCTGAAGTTTAGAACACAGCACATGCGATCTGAAAATCACACATAATTGGAATGCTTTTGAAAGGTTGACAGAGGGGTCAATTGGGTCCCTGCATCCCTATTGCCCTGTTGTATCTCAAAACTCCTCAGTTCACTATCCAATAACTGTCATATTCAATCAAAAATTAAATATATTCTAGGATACATTAATTCACTATTTGGTTGACATGGGGAAAGGGAAAGATTCAAGCACCACTTAGGAGGTCTGGATCCTTCTTACATCGATATCAATGGCATAATTCTCATCTATACTAATGAGAGTGCAATTGCTCATGCTAATGGTTGTTTCTGTGAGATTTTCTCTTAATTTGCATCTCAAGAAAGTTCAAGAAGGGCAGAAAGAAGTGTAAATTTCCATTAATTTAACCATTAAAGATTTAACCCTGCACTGTTCTGCATCTGATTTTAACCTATCTACATTTAAAAGAGAACGATCTTTAATGGAAATTGTGAATTTAAAGACTTACAGTCTGTTATGAGTTTCAGCTTTTGAAAAATATGGTAAAGTAGAAGGTAATTAAATTATGGCAATCCACACAAAATGCCTGGCAAAAATTTGCCATGAAAATGGACTGCAGTGTTATTGTGTTTTATTATTAGCAACTGCTCATTTAAAGATTGTGAGCAGTTTGACTGTTTGGTAAGTTAGCAATATTATGTGTCATGGTATTGATAGCTTAGGATGTAAAGTAATGGTGAAATAAAAATGTTAAGCCCATTTTAGTGCTAATTGATGGAAACTGCAGAATCTGTTGTAATGACAGTATAATTCATGCCTGAACATCTGATAGGAGCTTTGTTTTAATCTTTTTTTGACTTTTCAACATATTTCTCATTACTAATTAATGAAATTACAATGATTACAAAATGTAAAGGAGAAATTACCGTCCCTTTTAATATTATATAGAAAGATAAATTTAATAAATTTACTTACTATAGTCTTACCATCATATTTTTTAAAATATAAGCTGCCAGTTTTTCATATAATATGAATGTCTATTTTCAAACTGAAGAACTCATGCAATTGCAATCCTTTAAGATCAAGTATAAGTTTACATCACAAGGAATATTGAAAATAGCATCTTCTTTCATTTATGTTATCATAAATCAAACATAATTACTTTCAATAAGTCCCTGTGTAGTATAGAATATATTTTAAAAATAAGCCTCCCTCTTAACATATATCCTATGTCACTGTTTCTGTGTGCTCCAGTACATTATTTATTATAGCCATTAAAATAATATTTTAAAGTAAAAAAAAAATGGAATCTTTTCTTTAAGAACTAATTCCATAAGTTTTTTTCAATAGAAATAATTTGTTGCCTTTCACTGAAAGATGATGTTTAATGCCATTTTAATTAATCATGAAAATCATAAATACGCTTATATCTGGTGTGGCATATAAAGTGCTTACATAAGAGTTCTTCTGTCTTTCTGTGTCGTAATGAATTCAGCCAAATTATTTGCATGTAAAACATCTAAACAGGTTTTGCATGTAAGTAATTTCTTAATTTTTCTTTTAACTTTTTTAAAATGCCACCAACTGCTTAACTATATTGTTAATCATTAGAATTGCAAGGGCAATATAGGAGCCCATATCAAAGCCCCACTGTATGACATACTTTTCAGATATGTAGAACACTATCCTTTATCAAGAGCATGCTTTCAATCTAAAAGCTACCTACAAGTTAAATATAAAAGTTACTTATTTTAGTTATATCAATAAATTCAAATCTGGAGTAGTAAAGTTACCACATAAAGTAATTTAAAAGGAGAAATGTCTCCTCTTCCTCTTCCTCTTCCTCTTCCTCTTCCTCTTCCTCTTCCTCTTCCTCTTCCTCATTGCACAGCTAATATAAACATCTATCAAATTTTAAATATTTTTATTTTTCTGTACCTGTGTTGATCCTTGTTTACACTCATTAAACTGATTTCTGTATCATGAGAACAAAGGCGGGCACTATGGCAATTAAATATTTTTTTACAGCATAGTTGTAATGACACATCTAAGGTACAATATGGTTAACTGTATAGGTTTTGATACAGGTACAACTCTATTGCTCTTGTGTTTAATCTATTTTTCTTTCCCAAAGCCCAGAAAACTATACAGAAGGAAATTGGTAAATGATCTGAAAATTTGCCTGTATAAGAATGTTTTATACATAGATGAGATACGATTTCATTAATTTGAGAACTTCACTTGGTACTAAGATTTAAAGACTCAGAGAAACAGTCCTTCTGAAGCATGCGCCTCATTTATCTTATAGTCAATGGAGAAAAGTTGGCAGCTTTAAAAGACTCCAGAGGAAGAGTTAGTCCACTTAAGTGAGCTTTTGTGTCTGTGCGGATCCTACATGCAGTTAGAAAAATCTGATTCCTTTTTTTTGTATTTATTCTGTAGGTAGATATAAAGAGAATAATCAGCATAAGTAAGGGAGTTAGACTATGGTCCAGCATTCCAGCTGGACCAGAATAAATAATCCAATCCATTCCCACACGCACCTGCAATTTTTTTCTCTTCTGGTGGGACACAAACTGGAATTGCAAAGTGGAACATAGGTTTAGTCTTATTTCTGTATAGTTTAAATGAAACTGTATGTTCTAAAATTGTACACTCAGTGCCAAAGGTAGAACATGTCATAGTACAGACTTTGTATGCAAGGAAACATTCAGGGGTTTTGTGCTGCTTTATCATTTTTCATATACCCTGAATTTTAGACAGGGAAAGGTTCTGTTTCTTGAGGCAGCTTCTGTGCTACAATTCTGCAATAGCTGTGCAAGATGTTTTCTAGCTGCAGTGCATATGTTGTATGTATGAACATATTTATATCTCTTTCAGGAGCATTAATCTTCACTTCTGCACATCCAGATGAAAACGTTGGGTGGAGGCAGCTAACCAGGTTTGAAGACAGGTCTTCAATGCCTCACACAGAAACTCTCATTTATGAAGTGTTTGGGCATTCATCATATGTGACTTTCACTGTTCCTCATTCATAAGTAATTAGCCAAAGTTATTCAGATCTTAACATAAAGAAAATGGCAATCATTGAAGATATAGCACATTCAGATTTAATAAAGGCATGTTTTTAGAAGCTAAAAACTTAGTTTGTCCTACATTCCTGTTTATGAGACTAATTTCAGTAGCACAGGAATCTGTCTGTCTACTCATTTTTTCTTGCATCTATATCCTACATATTTTTGACTGTTGCAACTATGCTTTATAACATAGATTTTTATATTATTTAAGAAGGCACAATAATAATAGTCTATATTCCAAATGAGCTTAAGGAAAATAAAACCATTCTTGAGTTTTTATTTGTCTCTTTGTAAGCAAACTTCACTGTGCAATTTGACATACCAGTTACTTTAGTATTCTGAAAGTGCTCAAGCATGAAGAAGAAGAGAGCAAGTAAAAAAAAAAGAGTTCTATAGCAAATTATTTTTATTTATTTTGAAATTAATCTTCCATAATTTAAGAAATGGAAAGGAATTCAACTAAATTTGCATTGGAAATTTTATTTGCCAATAAAAACAGTTTGCCTACCAGGGACATGTATGAATGGTACATCGAGATGAACATGAATGCCTCATTCTGTTGCTTCCTTTTTTCCTCATTACTACCGAAGACAGTATAGTAGATGGATATTTTATTGCCAGAGATACCTGTGTTTTCATCAATCAGTCAACCATGTATGTAAGTTGGATTTTAATGAATGCTGTATTAAGTCATTATAGGCTTTGGGTATTACCCATATAGAATATTCAGAACCTCTGCTTTTCCGTTGTAGTAGTACTGTTCATCTTTTTAATCAAAAGTGAACAAATAATAGTTCTATTGCTGCAGACATATATTCTAGTAATATAATTTGCAATTAGTCTAAAAGAAAATCATAGTGACGTACCCTTAAAAATTATAAGACTGGTAAATCAGGTCCAGTTGGCACTCCTCCTCAAAATCTCAGTATCAGATATATCACGGTTATTTTCGCCTACCTGCTTGTGCTGGGGCATATGGAAGCTTGACTATGTTAAAAGAATGAAATTAGTAAAACTTTACTTTCTACTTCTTAGAAAAAAACTTCTATTAAGATAAAAAGCAAGTGCCTCATCACCTAGATTTACCTATCATTCACAGCTCCTATTTCAGTTGTTAAGCCTGGATTTTCTTAGAAGTCACATTGAAGGAAAAAAATTATTCAGGGTGTAATTTTAGGCTTCTCTGTAGTATACATATGTTCTAAAAGTGAAAGTACTTTCTAGAGAGTAAAACACTTCTTTTTTTTCCTGACCTAGCAGACTGGTATTAGATCCTATCATAGGATTAGAAAATTAGACAGGCAAACACCCCACCTTATTGTTTTTATTTTTAGAACATTATGGATGAACCCAGTCTGTTCAAACCTGGAAGATTTGTCTGTGACAACTGCTCAGTAAACAAGGACGTAACTGAAAAAATTATGATCTTTGGACCTGGAAAAAGCAGATGCTTAGGATACAGCTTTGCTCATGTCAAAATCTTCATCTTAACAATGTTGCTACATCAACTGAATATCAACAGTTCACAAGGTCAGAATTTAGGTCTCCCCAAATGTTGGAATAGCAATGAAACCTACACAGTTTAAAATTTCAGTCTCACTGAGAACATAAATTTCAGTATATTTTGGCCCAATTTTTCACACAGACACACGTATCTTTTCAAATCTCTGACTCTGTGAGAGACGAGAGGCTTTTAACCTTTGTATCAAATGACCTTTTTTCCTAAGCAAAACTGGTTTAGTTGCACTTCTAGTTTGGTTTTATAATTTAAGGACAATTTGATAAATGTAACACCTTAGAGAATGCTGTATTTTGTCCTGACATTTTTCCGGTTTACTTTTACACATGCATAGGAGCTCTCTTTCTGCAGCATAAATTGTAGCCCATAAACAGGAAAGTAAAAATAATTTGAATTCTAAACGTAGTTTTTAAATGATTGCACAAATGATTGTCAAGCCTTCCTTTTAGAACTTGCCTGTGGCCTGTCCATGACCTTTGGTAAAATAAGAGCATATAAACATAAGAAAATTTGGGAACAAAATACATATCCATCATATGATGCTGTGGATGTGGTCAAATGCTTACGCATTACTGGTAAGTACCAACGGATACAGAAAAAAAAGAGCTTCATTTGATGAAGCTGTGTGAAGGAGAGGTGATCAAAGATACTTAAAAGGACAGAGAAATAGTAAATGTTTGCAAAAAATGGAATTCTTAGAAAAAAAGCCGTTTGTTTTTTTCTGAAGAAACACAATCATTCCTATGGCTAAGTAAATATGTTCGTGGTCATATTTGTGCATTGTTTAATTTATAAAGCAGAAACACCTGCTGAAGTGTGAATCATTTTCTTTGTGTACTGAGAGATGAACTAGATATGTTACTAGTAATACTGTCTAACAAATTATTTCAATAATAGATTTCAAATCTATAAAACAACTTCAGTTATTAGCAGATATGTATGACATTTCAGAGTAACCCTTGTAAAAAATGAATAAGAATAGTGTACTTTGCACTCACTATGCTTAATAAGATGTTTTACAAAGGCTAAGTATGTCTATTTCACTTGTATAAAATTTCAGAATTTGCTTTTAAATGTTAGATTAGTAATTGATATTGCATCTTCTGGTTTACAAGACAGCAATGATGTACCCAGTAACATGGTAATCCCACTAAAGTTTTCAACGATATCATTCACAATTTTTGTCTTTCTTTGCCCCCAAACTATTTGTCAGCATAAAAAGATTTCATCATGCTGTCTGACCAATAACAAAAATGCTTGTAAAGGTTTCTTTTCCCCTTCTTCTGAGAATAGTTCCACATGATCATACCTCATAAGCAGCAGTATTTAGGGAAAGACAACAGTTGTCCTGTCTCAGCCCTAGTTAAAAGGAACTGTATTCATCCCCCTAGCCTCCTACAAATGCTGGGTGTGATCAGTGAACCAAATCCACCACAAACTCTGCAATAAAAAGGACTTGTCACAGCAAGAGGCCCCTAATTTCTCTGGCATTGCAAACACATTATAAAACCACAGTATGCTGTCTCTTGGAGCACCCAAGCAAGCAGTTTCACAAAGAATGCTCTGTTTATCATGTGGGGGACTTGTTTGCCTTGCAGAGCATGCCGTTAATGTCCTCACATGCTTACAGGACCAGAGAATGTGTTTAATTGTCTCTAGACAACTTCAATTTATTGAGGTAAGTGTTGTGTGTTTCAATGAGTTAAAGATGATTTATAGCACCAAAGCTGCAGATGTGGCGTTTGCCAGAGGGGTACTGAAATGGAGGAACAAAGGAATAAAATGGGTGGTGGAAATGAAATGGAGTCAAGAGTAAGAACTTGGTAAGTAAGGAGAAGGCAAAGAGCTGAGACACTGAAATAATGAAATTGAGACAGAGGAGGTAATGGTGGGAGCAGAGGGCTCCAATGAGCTCAGTTTGCACTCATTGGATAGGTGAAGGCTGGGAGGATGCACCTCGTGTACTGCCTTTGAAGGTACCAAAAAAATTACCACATGTGCAAGCATGCAGTAACCTCTTGGGAAGCAGTAATCCTGCTGGCACTGAAGCCACAGAGACCTCTGAGAGTGCCCCGTCATTTAGACACTGTGTTTGCTTGGGGATGGAGGTCATAATCCCGTCTCAGCCCGTGGCCACACTGTCTACACCTCTGTCACGCACTGCCACCAGCGGAGAGGGAACTGGCACAGGCAAACCTCAGCTCTGCCCCAAATGCGCTGGGATTGCAGCTGGCTGCCCTGTTTGCTAAACCTGAGCCTGACGCCGGGGCTGCTGTAGAAATAGCCAGAGTCTGCATCATCCAGACCATCATCACCCGTGCGCACAAAGTGAGGCAAAAATTCCCACTTCAGGATTATATTTGTAATAAAGAAAATAAAATGCATGCAGCATTTGGAGAAAATAATCTGTCTGATAATCATTTTCAGTTGCTCCTGATGCTCCTGCATCTACAGCTACTGTTATAAGAGTAAATAAAGAAAGAGTAGTGCATGCGTATCACGTTATACAACACTGCTGAGGACCATAGCTTGGGTAATGATTCCTTTTACTATGACTCGGATTTGATGGGAGGCAATTTGATGGCTGTGCTGAATGAAACAAGTGGGCTATGATGTCCCATTTAATAGCAATTTGGGCTTTCAATATTTATTTCATTTCATAACTGAGTCACAATTCAATAATTTATCTCTTTTTCTACTCTTAAAATATGTATTTACTAATGTATTCAGCTTAGATCATCCCACAAGGAGCAGGAAAGGTCTAGCATAGAAAGAAAAACTTTTAATGTGTGCAGAAATAAAGAAGATTAGGACTAGGCTGTGTAAAGGATATATTAGTAAGAACAGCTAGCACTGTTGTTATTCTTTCTTATGATGTGGAATTTATGTTATATGATTAAATGAAAGAAAACACATCTAAATAACTTTGAAATATTTGTCGTAATATGATTAGTTAATTTGCAAAAAAAAAAAAAAAAGTACAAAATTAACAAGTTCAATAAAAGAAGAGAAAAAAAAAGAGTTGAAACATCAATTACCAAATACTGTTCATTACTGATAGAAGGATACAAATGTATAAAATATATTAAGGGACATATTTCAGAAAATTAGCCAATGAAGTAAAAATCATCATTATTAGACACAAATAAAAAAAAATATGACATTTAAAAAAAGTGGAGAAATGAAAAAAAAGAGGAAGAGAAGTAAAGTCAAATGTAGAAAAAGAGAAAAAAAGTAGGTAGTGCTAAGGGGAGAAATATTATCTGCCAGACTCTGAATGCAAAGTTCTACCAGGGATGCCAGTTTCAGCAGCAGCTGAGACTGGTTCACTCAAATTTAATTAAGGGCAGGAAAGATGAGTGCTTTAGAGTTTCTCCCAAAGAGTTAAATTTTAGAATGAATACTGTGAGGGCTTTCTTTGTCCTTGACATTGCAGTCCAGAGCTGGTCTATGCCATTTCCAAGAGTCGCACACAGCCCACACCACTTTGCTGTGCAAATAGTGGACCCAGTGTCACTTCTTTGTTCACAGCTTCATTTCTTCTGACTATTCATAGGTGAAAAGAGCAGTCCTGCCAATTCTCACTCTTTGGAGAGGCAAGGAGGGGGGGATACTGGTTGTGCTCCAGCACCATGTAGATACACAATTTGTGGTCCCCTGAGAGACTAAATCTATAGCAGACTTCAAACATATTATTCCTGTTATTGGTAAAATACTCTGCAGTCTGTCAGAGAAGAGAAATTTAAAACTTCACTTATATTTTAACAGGATGAAAAAAACTTATTTATTAAAAATAGGCAACCTTATTAGGTCAATCTTAACTTTTTACAAGAACAAGAAAACATCATATTCATTTCTGATCACCAAGCAAATCACAGAATCACAGAATCTTCAGAGTTGGAAGGGACCTCTAGAGATCATCCAGTCCAACTCCCCTGCTAAAGCAGGATTGCCCAGAGCACATTACTCAGGACTGCATCCAGGTGGGCTTTGAAAATCTCCAGAGAAGGGGACTCCACAACCTCCCTGGGCAGCCTGTGCCAGTGCTCTGCCACCCTAACTGTAAAGAAGTTTTTCCATGTATTTGAACAGAATTTCCTGTGTTCCAACTTGTACTTATTGTGCCTCGTCCTGTCACTGGGAACTACTGAAAAGAATCTGGCTCCATCCTCCTTCAACCCACCCTTTAGATCCTTGTAAGCAATAATAAGGTCTCCCCTCAGCCTTCTCTTCTCCAGGCTAAAGAGTCCCAGCTCTCTCAGCCTTTCCTCGTAAGGGAGATGGTCCAATCCCTCAATCATCTTAGTTGCCCTTCACTGGACTCGCTCCAGCAGTTCCCTGTCCTTGAACTGGGGAGCCCAAAACTGGACACAGTGTTCCAGTTGTGGCCTCACCAGTGCCGAGTAGAGGGGGAGAATGACCTCCCTCGACCTACTGGTCACGCTTTTCCCTATGCAGCCCAGGATTCCATTGGCCTTTTGGTGAGAAGGGCACATTGCTGGCTCATGGATAATTTACTATCTACGAGGACCCCCAAATCCTTCTCCTCAGAACTACTTCCCAGCGGGTCCACCCCTAACCTATACTGGTGCCTAACATTCTTCCTCCCCAGGTGCAGGACCCTGCACTTGCTTATGTTGAACCTCATTAGGTTCCTCGCTGCCCAGCTCTCCAGCCTGTCCAGGTCACGCTGGATGGCAGCGCGGCCCTCTGGAGAGTCAGCCACCCCTCCCAGCTTGGTATCATCAGCGAACTTGCTGAGGATACACTCTGTGGGACATGTGTCAAACCTTAGCTGAGGAATTGCAAAGCAAGGACAACTTTCTCCTAAATTACTAGGGAAACTGAACAGAATAAAACGTGGGCCCAGGCAATTTGTTAAAAACATGCACTATCTAAACTTATGCTCATTAAAATATTTAAATAGATAAATAAGAAAACCAAGCTCATAACCACACAAATTAGACTATGTGGTAATTTTCTATGCTCTTAAAGAAGACTTTAACCAGCAACAACAAGAAGAAAAACATCTCTCTGCAACTGACTTTATCTGATTTCTGTTTATTAAAGTGGAATCCAAACAAATAAACAGAGAGAGAGCAGCTATCAACAAAGTCAGTGCTACCAGAAGATACCACTCTATAGCTAACTGACTGCATTTGATAGGAAAAGATCACTGTTACCAGCCGTCTTGAATTCCACTGGGAATGTAAGAGAAAATGTACTCCAGAGTCCATCTGCAGTTTCCTTAGACAGTGAAGAACACTTCTGAGGGCACATTTGTTTCATAGGGACCAGGGAGCAGAGAGCTCTTACTGTGTAGCCAGGCACACCTCCAGCCTTACTCAACATCAATAGAACCATGGAATCACAGAACAGCCCAGGTTGAAGGATCATCTGGTCCAACCTTTCGTGAGATTATCTAGCACTCTGTCCCATCACACCTTGAAAACCTCCAGCCATGGGGAGGTTGTTCCAGTGAATAATTGTTCTTATTGTAAAAAAATCTTTCTTAGGTTGAGAAGAAACGGTGCAACTTGTACCTGTTGCCCTCCATGTTGCTCCTTTTGAAGACATCCTCCGTCCTTTTGCAGCTGCCCTTTAAGTACTGGAATACCGTGATGAGAGCAAGACCCCTTGCTCTTCTCCAGCAAGAAGAGACCTAATTCCTTCAGTCTTTCCTCATAGGGCAGCTTCTCCAGACCTTTGATCATCTTTGTGGCCCTCCTTTGAGCCTCACCAGTCGTTCTTGAACTGTGGGGCCCAGGACCGGAAACAATACTCCAGGTGCTGCCTGACAAGTGCTGAGTGAGATGATCGTGTCTCTGTCTCTGTCTCTGCTAGTAACACCCCTGCAGATGCAGATCAGGATCCAACTTGCCTTGATTGCTGCAGCGGCTCTCTGATGACTCACGTTCAGCTTCTTGTCTACCAGGAAACCCAAGTCCCTTTAAGCAATGCTGCTCCCCAGCCACACAGATCCTACCCTGTATTGGGCTCTTTGGTTATGTCATCCCAAGGTGCAGGACTTACACTTTGTTAAACTTCATACAGTTCTTGCTATCCCAGTCTCCACCCTGTCACAGTTTCTCTGTAAGACACCTCTCCCTTCTGACGTGTTCAGCTCACCACCCAGTTTTGTGTCATCAGCAAACTCGGTGAAGGTGTTTTCAGTCCCATCATCCAGACCATTTACGAAGATGTTGAACACCGTGGGGCTCAGTATTGATTCCTGAGAGACTCTGCTTGTGATAGAGTAAAGGCTCAGTGAAGGCTGCCAGCCTGAGTAAAAATGCTAGTTCTTTTAAAGAGAAATCTCTTCAGAATTGTTCCTCTCATTCAATCACTGCCTTAAAAAATATGGACTCAAGGTCATGAATTAAAATTGCACCAATTCTTCTTTTCCTTTGTCACTTGTATTATTCTTGTCATATTCTGTGTAGCTGAGGTATACAGAATATGACTTGCATGACCATACCGTAAGGTTAACAATTCCACCTTCTCTGGTTTCATTTTCACATTAATGATATTAATTACACATCATCCCGCTTTTCTTTCGCTTTTAGAGTGTGTTAGAGGAATTACATTAGCTGAGTGCTACTGTTAGTTTGCTTTCTAATTCTTTCACATAGTCATGGCCCAGGGCCTTCAAGCAACCAAAAAAAAAAAAAAGTAAAATGTAACCTATTTTATTGCCAAGTATATTAGACATCAAAAATAAACTTCCATTTAGAGGCTGCCTTCTCTAGCAAGAAGGAAGCCACTGTTATTTGTTTCAGTCTATGACATTTATTTTTGTTTCTATGTGATGAACAAGGTGGCATTACCCCTGGACTGTCTCATTGCAGCAAAGGTGCAAGACTTTCACGTGAACTGCAAGCCAAAAGCTGGAGAAGATGAGGGGAAGGCAGGACTGAAGTGGAAGTCATATTTTTTTCTTGCACCAAGGTAAGGTCAAGTAGAGCCAGACCTGAGGAGAACCTCTTTCATTAAAATCATCCAAGTGAAGGCAAGTGTTTCCACTAATGGCGGTGACAGTTTCAGTTGAGGTGATATTTAGCTTAGGTACAGTGAGATACGTTTCTCTGGGAGATGAACATTTCTGCCGTCAAGCAAAGGCGTGTTTTCTGTGGAATACGACAAGGGACAAAAACTCTATCAGATATTTGCCTTCAACATTTTAAAAATCATAAAGGAAAGCCTTCACTATCTGAAAAACCTCTGTCTGAATTTTAGCACACAAAAATCATCAGCTTTTTCAGAAAAATGCAATTTTACAACACTTATATTACTACTCATGTCACAGATAATCTTTTTTTCCTCCTCTCCTTTTGCAAAAGGTGGGAACACAGTGAAAAGGAGATTTTATCTAGCCTAAGATTAAAAAAAAATCCCCTCTAAATTAAAACTTGCATCCCCCATATATTCTGTCAATCCAGCTGACTTTGCATCATGCTGCCACTGTCTTGCATTGCTACTGTGAAGCCCCTCCATTTTTTTTTTTTATTATTTTGATAACTTTTCCATCAGACTATATGTGGAATATCATTAAAACACATAAAAGATGAAATTCCAAAACTATATGCCCGAAACAAACAATAGTCAGAGAGCTGTAAAACTATGACTGGATTAGAAGTAGTATCTTAATGGTTCCTCTAAAGCAAATTATTCTTTTATGTTGATTTTCATGAATGCTTTTCACACCTGCTCAAATGAGACTAGCAGAAATGAATTTATCTGATGGGATTGAGATTTCCCTGTTAGCTAAAAGTTAATTTAGTGGCAGATCTCACATGAGGAAGAAAGCACCCGAGACTGAAAATGCGACAGCTGCAGATATATGAACAACATGAAAGAACTGAGCACTGCTTTTGTCCTATATATAACCTGCCTTATGCTGAAGAGATTCACATCCGCAAAGCATCTCTGTGTTGTAATGATACAGAGAGCCTCTAATTTCTGCTGGAACAATGATATCAAAAAAGATATATAAAGTAATATCGGAGTTTTATCACTGCCTAAGAAAATGAGGAAGCCATTACCAAGGTGGACAAGCTAATCACCCCAGGAACTGGTGCATTTCAGGTCGGGTGTCCAGGAGAGGTAAGGAGCAGCCCCTGAACACACTCCAGATCGGAAGCATTGTGCCTTTCAGGGCAGAACAGGGCAAAAAGATGCTGATAAGATACGAACTTAATGTTTTATTTCTTTCAGCTTTTTTTCCTAGTAAGAGAGCTAAATTACAAATGCTATGGTAATGAAGCTCATGGTTTCTTTGTACACAACTAGGTAATAATTCATGTAACCAAAAAAAGTGAATTTAACTATTACCTGTAAATGTTAATTACAGACTATCAATTTCGTGACTAAGCTGATGTAAAATGTAAATATGTTTGGGAACTGATGCTTTTCTGTTTCAGAACTTTTTTCTCCTTACAACTACTGACATAATCAAAAACATCAACAATAAGTAGCATTTTTTTGCTAATAATCTTCCCTTCTGAAAAAGACAGAGATTTTTGTTTTTTCACGTATTCTTCTGCTTACTCCTTGCAGAATCAGCAATGATGAGTACAGTCTTGTCCGCAGATCTCCCACTTATATCTTATCTTTTAGTTACACTCTTCCTGCTTCCATTCTGGCAAATAAGAGACGCACACACTGGAAATACACAGGTTTTGACGTCATGACTTTCAAACTAGAAATGTTCAAAGGCATGAAAAACCCAGCCAGGTCAATTTTATTCTGTGAAAATTCAAAAGGTAATAAACTCCTAACATCCATTTGTGTTTCTGTAAATCTGCCCTGAATTAGAAAGTTTGGGTTCCTTCCTGAACAACGAAAGAACATTTTTCTCAGGAAATCTGCTGAAGTAAACCTGGAAAAATTGTGTGTGGCTGCTTCTCATTTTAATGAGTAGTTTGTAGCTTTGTATCACAAAACCTGCATGAAACAAACTATTAAACAAATGTTCAGGCAGATTAAATTGCCTATGCCTTTACATTTCAGGTGTAATGAAATGGCAGAACCATTTTGTTTCTGTTAGTGAAAAGCATTGGAGAAAATGATAGAGAGACACAGTTCTGATTTGTAATATAACAGTGAATACAGCTGTTGTTACTCAGGAGTTGATGGCTTTACTGTCTAGTTATGAAACATGAATGAGATCAATCCCTAGACCACTGATCTTAGAGTTTTTCTGAAGGGTGTTGTCATTGCTTTTGCAGAACCATATCGAGATTGATTCCTTTCTTACATATTTTAGCATGACTCGGCATATCTTTAAGAAAATATCAATTGCACTTGCAGGGATAATTTTAGCAGGAACATCTAAGGTATTTGCAGCCATAGAGCCCATATATCTCAGATTACAGTCAGGTCTGTTACTTATGACACTTACAATAACATGCAAAAGATTTTTGGATTAAAATCTACTTTTTTTTTTGTTTCATTTTGAAACAATTTCAGAGACATTTCTAATGCTCTAAGTATAAATAATACAAAAAAAGAACCAATAGAAAAGCTCCAGGCTTATCAAATTATAATAAAATAAGTGGCCATAATGACATCTTTTCAGCTGGTGGCTTTTAATAAAGTAATTATAAGATTTTAATTGGTATTTGTGGGAACTTTCTGAGTATTTCAGAATAAGGGGTTGTAAAATATCGCAGGCCTGCATCTTTTTTCTTATATTCCAGTGTTTGCAGTTCAAACCCATTGTCTTCCCTGGTAGATATTAGGCAATCCACGTATCTAAATTCTGATAATTTTATCTTACATTTTACTGCTGATTTTTTTAGGGTGGTGTGTGTGTTTTTTTTTTTTTTGTTGTTGTTGTTTCTTTCTCCAGGATCACTTTTTATTGCAGTGACTGTAGTGCATCTTGACCAGACACACAAATACAGTTTCAATAAGAAATTGATATTATCATTTTTTACTCAAAATTTTTTTCACTATTTTATGAACTGGATTAAATATTTCCATTTGATTGTTTGCAGGTCAAAAGATTAGATGTGCTAAATAGGAGCTGTGTTATATAGAAATTTTTCTGAAGAGTATTCGACTTCTACAGCAAAGATTTTTCCCTGGTGAGAGAAAAGCATTTTTAAAGGAAGTTTCTGAAATGTGCAATTTTTCTAAATAATTATTATTTGTTCTTTCAGTATACTGGCCTTTAATTTGATTACATTTTTAAAAAACTTTTTGTTTGTTTGTTTGTTTCCATGTACCAGAGGAATAGTAAAATAAAATTATGAGGGATTTATGATGCTGCTGTGATGTATCATGAGCATCCTTTAGAAGGGTGATCAGGAGAAAATTTGCATGAGATAGAAACAGTCAGAATTCCTTGGAAAGAAAGTGGCCTTTTTTTTTTTCCCTTAATTTTTATCATTTGAGGATGATATAAGTACCCTTTTTTCAGCTTTGGTACTTAAGTCACGATTTTGGTCTTGCTTAAACAGAAGTTCATTTTTGTGTGTGTGTGTAAAAATACACTAAAATGCATTAGTCCCTTCCAAACCAGGAATAGTTTGGGAGCTGATAAAGGAGAAAGACTGGTTTTCCTTTTGATTTAAAAATAAAATAAAAATAAAGTAGGAAAAGATCCCCAAAAACTAGTCATCAGTTCTCCAAGACATTGGGAACCAAAAATTACTGTATTTAGTAGAATTTTCATTTTTCAGTTCTTTCAATAAGATCTAGATATCTCGGCTGTCTTTCAGACACATTTTTACATTTTTAGCTTCACAAATACAATTAAATATCCAGCCCCAGGGGATGAGAAACAAATTTTCAATTCACTAATCTCCTTTATTATATCCTTTACTTGAACGATTCTTATCAAAATCAAATTGACTTTTTTATTATTATTATTTTTTTCACTTATGGTATATTGGTTGATTTAATTAAGTTGAAAGTATGTAATAGCTGCTATTTTAAATGCTGTTTTGTGAATCATTTTAATTAAATTTAATTCCCAGCCTTAATGTTGACATTAACAGTAAAAATCAATTGCCTAGTAAAGAAATTAATCCTTTTCTATCTGTTGCAGAATTAAAAAACAAAAACCAACTATAAAAGCTAGCAACTTGAACAACTGCATATGAAGCCATGAAATTGTTTCAGTAAACTGGCATTGACATGAGATTAAGTGAAAGAAGGAGCTAAATTATAGGCACTAGAATCAGACATTCAGAATGACTAGAAAAGGCATAACAAAAATTGTGTTAAACCTTCTTCACAGATACAATCCTTTTGCATGAGGACTTTGTTTAAATAGTTAACAAAGCTAACCAATAAAGTTAATAAGGAAGTTATTTCTTCTTGGGCAGTTTAGTTTATTTTACATTACTGCATGTAAAATATTCAATTACTTTACACTACAGTTCAAAAATCTCCTTTGACTTATAACTGAGCTCTGGCTTGTTACATGACTTCCATACTTTAAAGCTGACTTAAAACTGCCCTTAACTGTCTCACCACCAAAATACATCAAAATTCTAACTGTGGCAGAAAATCAATCAGTGGTCTATGTGTACATTCAGCATGTAGCTCACAAAGAGTTTTTACAAATGTTTAGGCTTTTTCTCTACCTGTGGTGGACTGGTCCAATCCTGTCTAATGCTTGGGCTGATCATCAGTGGTGCTGCAACCTGGGGTGGTATGTTGATCACTAAACACTCACAATCACCCTCTTTACCCACTCCAGTTGTTTTCCTCTTGAGCATCATCACCATAATGCATCTACATCTAATGACATCTATGTCCTTGTGTCTTTTCTCCTGCATTCCCTTCCAATGGTCTTACTGAAGAAAAGTGGACTAACAGCTCAATTGAAACAGGCCATAAATACATTAATGGCACTTGGGAGCAGACATTGTGTTCCCAGCGGTATATATTTATAATACACTTATCAATTTGTTTGCATAAAAGCACTGTCATAAAGGTATACTTCATCTCTAGCGAGTGTTCTTTTTGGATAGGTAATTCAAACACAGAAGCAGCACATAATGAGCAGACATGCAGTTAAAAGAAAATTAAAGGTTATGGATGTTACCTTCTGAATGCCAGGTCAGTGCTGGAATAAAACTTGTTTACAACTTAGCACAAGGGCAGTAATGTTAGAGAGTTGACTCAGTTGACTACCGCAAACAAGACACTTATAGCCCCAGGTACCTATGCTTGGCAGCTAAAAAAAAAAGCCAATCCTATGAGTGCTCACTTGGTATCTAAATTTGCAGTATGCGTTTTCTTCCTGGAACTTAGTATTACTGTCTTCAACAATCATTTGGTAAAGACAAGAAGTGGTTGCCTTCAACAACAACCACCATCATCTTCACTTTCATTTGTTCTCTGATTGATTAGAAATATGATTTCAAAGTTTATATTTTTAAGCTTTTTTCATATCTATGATTTCTTCAATTTCATTTTTTATTGAAAAAAAAAAAAAAAGAAGAGGGCAAAGAGTTTAAACACTTACTATAGTACAAGAACCAGTACTTTAAAACAATCACCGAATAGTATTTTGAAGTGGGACAGAGTGAAGTTCATATTGGAGTCTTGTACTTCATGGAAGCAAATTACCCTTTGGAGCCACCTCTCTGCATATATTGCTTTTAGAGATATGTTAAACACCCCATTTTAGACAGCAAAAGCATCCCATGCACTTGTAAGCAGATCTACACCTGCTTGACTCAAAGACTTCTTTGTTCAGTCACAGACTCTTTCAGGTTATCATAATGGTGGGTTTTTGTTTGCTTGGGTTTTTTGTTGTTTTGTTTTTGTTTGTTTTTTTTTTTAAGATGTCTTAAAAATATTTCTTAAAAGGGATAAAATTTCTTAAAAAGGTTGTGCATTAACTTGGGATCATGGTTGTTGTGTTATGTCTGCATAGGGGAGATAATGACTTCAGGCAATTTCGGGGCTATTCACTTTGCGATCCAACAACAGTAATATGATAAATGCATTCTCGCTGAATGGCTGTGCCGCCATTCAGTGAGACTTGGACAGGCTGGAGAGTTGAGCGGAACATAATGAAATTCAACAAGGGCAAGTGTAGGGTCCTGCACCTGGGGAGGAACAGCTGCATGCACCAGTACAGGTTAGGGGTTGATTTGCTGGAAAGCAGCTCTGCAGAGAGGGACCTGGTAGTGCTGGTGGACAAGTTGACTGTGAGCCAGCAATGTGGCCAAGATGACTAATGGTATCTTGGGGTACACTAAAAAGACCATGGCCAGCAGGTCCGAGTGACATTATCCTCCCCCTTTACTCTGCCCTGGTGAGGCCACATCTGGAGTCCTGTGTCCAGTTCTGGGCTCCCCAGTACAAGAAAGACAAGGAAGTACTGGAGAGAGTACAGCGGAGGGCTACAAAGATGATCACGGGAATGGAGCACCTCTTTTACAATGAAAGGCTGAGAGAACTGGGTCTGCTTAGCCTGGAGAAGAGAAGACAGAGGGGATATCATCAATGCTTATAAATATCTAAAGGGTGGGTGTCGAGGGGGCCAGACTCTTTTCAGTGGTGCCCAGTGACAAGACCAGAGGCAATGGGCACAAACTGGAATACGGAAAATTCTGGCTGAACATAAGAAAAAACTTCTTTACTTCGAGGATAAGAGAGCACTTGAACAGGCTGCCCAGAGAGGTTGTGGAGTCTCCTTCTCTGGACATATCCAAAACCCGCAGGGAGGTTGACCGAGATGATATCCACAGGTGCCTTCCAACCCCTACCATTCTGTGATTATTTCACTCTGGTTTTCATTGCATCACTAAAGTATGTGTTTGGGTCACTTTCAGCAGAGAAAATGCAATTCAAAAAGTTATTTCTTTCAGTTATTTACTCTGATGTAAATGCAGATGAGACAATATTTCATTTGTAACCTACTACTACACAGGGTATCTATGCATCCCAAATTATTAGATATATGAACACATTGAGGTACCTTTACTTGTAACAGGCATCCAGGGCCACCAAGAGGCATAAAAAGATTTGCATGTAAACAGTAAAATGGATATACAGGTGTAAAAATAGAACGCAGGAATCCTTTCATACACATAAGGGTGCGACCATACAATTCACTAGCTAGCAAAGCTATGTTATTTTTTAATGTAATGTGCTTAGGGGCTACAAGTATACAACTGCAGACATCTGTATGTAATTCCCATTGAGATTTGCTTTTTTTGGAAAAAGATGCATGTACAGACATCACAGAATATTGAGGCGCTGGAGTGTGTGCAAAGGGCAATGAACATGGTGAGGGGTCTGGAGCACGTGTCTTGTGAGGAGTGGCTGAGGGAACTGGGATTGTTTAGCCTAGAGAAAAGCAGGCTGAGGGGAGACCTTACCACTCTCTACAACTATCTCAAAGGAGGTTGCAGAGAGGTGATAGTCGACCAGTGCTGTCAAGTAACAGGTGATAGAACAAGAGGAAATGGCTTCAAGTTGAGCCGAGGGAAGTTTAGATTGGATATTAGGAAGAATTTCTTAACTGAAAGGGTCATCAGGCATTGGAATGCATTACCCAGGGCAGTGGTGGAGTCCCCATCCCTGGAGGTATTTAAAGGTTGTGTAGATAGAGTGCTCAGGGATGTGGTTTAGTGGTGGTTTAGTGGGACGCTTGTCAGTGTTAGGTTAATGATTGGACTAGATGATCTTACAGGTCTTTTCCAGTCTAGGAGAGTCTGTGATTCTGTGATATAATCCAGAGCAAATCTCAAATCCCTTAAGAATAGTTAGGAAAAGGAGGGCATTTTTAATACCTTCTATAAAACCATGTGGGATGATGCATTGTAACATATTACCTTGATTTCCATTTTAAACTTCTGAATGAATTCCTCTGGATGGTCGCTCTGTCTCTTTAGAACATCTTGCAGGGTCTTCTGGAGAGTTCCAGTAATTATACGGTTATATATAATAAACACAGAACCGAGGAAATATTGTGAACTAGAAACAGTCATTCTCTCAAACAGGAGTTCGCAGCTGCTGCCTTTTCCCTGCCTAAACCACCAAACCCAGGTTTTATGTTGCAGAATCATCGAAAAAGCAAGCCAAATATTTGAAAAAGGTTTTCTACTAGTCCTCTCAGAAGAGCACAATGTGTTAAATTCTTGCAATGGATACTTTCAAGTTTTCTTCAAAAGAGGTTACTCCCTTCTGAAAACTGCATTTGCTGTTGCATTCAGTGCACGTTCTCCAAATCTGTGGGGATTCTGGCTGTGTCTACCTTGCACACCCACTGAGATATTTAGACACAATATACAAGAGACACCTGATTTGCAAAATAACAAATATACCAAAGAAGAGATAAACAGTGGGGTATAATTGTGGAAACCATGTGTTTACAAGCCATGACCCAGTATTAAAATTAATCTAGTAATTCATTAAAATGCACATAAATGAAGATATTTCATGGGATACCTTATGGCATGGTGGCAGCAGCGTGTGTCTAAGCGCCTTTAACTGCTGTACTGTGTATCACTATATTCAAAAGTGAGGTGGCTGAGGATAATTAGGCTTCTCTGAATTGACAAGAGGATTTCTTACCTGTCAAGGCTACATAAAGACAATCCCTTTTAATCCAGCCGGGGATTTCCCCTGTCTGGATACAATCAAACACAATTTTCTCTGTTTCAACATATTCTAATTCAGACTTTGCTTTCCCAAGATTTCTGAAAAGCTTTGTTGAGAGCTGTGTCCTGTCATTCAAAAAAAAAAAAAAAAAGAAAAAAAAAAGAGTTCATAAGGAACTGGTTATTTAAACTGCACAAAAGATGCAATTACTGAGCATTTGAGGAAGAAACATCCTGTAAAAAAGTAGGAAGAAAAAGATGTTGATGTTGTAGCACAGACTTGTCAAATACGGTTATTTCAGCATATTCTATAATATACTGGATAACACTTATATAAGACAGTTAAACTGAAATGTTTTCCTGCTTTTTGTAGCTGGTGTTTCTACGTTCCTGATTTCTTTCTTAATATAGATGTAGATGCTACTTTGATTATTTTCCCCCATAACTATCCATGGAAATTTTAACAGCATTCTTTAAAATATGTTTTGTCTCTGTGAAAACAGCCACTTATTTTCCTGTATTATTTCTTCTTTGCTTTATTAACTATCCAATATACCTTTTGTCATCCATAGGTTCATTTCCATAAAATATTTCATGGGATAGAATGTCAGCTTGAGCATTATTAAAGGCTTCTTTCCAATCAGTCCTTTCATCCTGATTCTTCCTGATGAGCTGACTGATGTACTGTTGTGCCCCAGGGACATCACAATATATGGTGTGAACCTACCATGGATCAAAAATTAGATCATAATTCCCATAAAGCTGGCACATCTGTTTGTTCATGTAGTTCACATAACAACTGGAAGGACAGAAAAACATGTTTTTCCACAATGCCATCCTCATGCTTCACTAATTTATCTTTTAAAATAATGCCAATTAAGGAATGTGCAAGTTGGTCTAATCAGTTTTCTGTAAGCTGACTTTCAGTGGGTATTTATGTTTTTTTAATTCCATGAGTTATTCTGAAAATCTCACCTGTAGCCTTTAAATCAATGTATACTAAGTAACTTTTCCAACTTTTTAGGACACTAACAGTAATAAACAAAACTGCACATTTTCCAGTAAATCATTTTTCATCTTTGCAGTAACCGAGTTCTTACCTTATTGACAAGAGTTTTCATGAATATTAGCACAGAGATTTGAGGTTTCATTGCCTTGTTATTTCTTCTTTCACTTTGTAAGAGCTCTGTGATTTCTCTTTCTCGTTTCTGTAAAGATTCCTGTATCTTTTGCAGCACGGTGTGTGCTTCCCAAAGATATCCCTTTTCCATTGACCATTCAGGCTTCTCTTCTTCATTGGCTACCTGGGAAGCAGCAAAGATAACTCTTATAAGCTAAGCCAGGATCTAGATTTTAATTCCTTTCATATGAAATTGTAAAAATTTTAATGAACAAGGCAGAGCAAAAATGGAGACAAGCAAAAAGAAATATTGAACAAGAAGGGCTACTTGGTTCCAACATTCAGAATATAGTTTTTATGATCCAAAGAAGTAGATCTTGAAAAGACTTTTTAGCGAAGTTTACACTATCTAATGTTATGATAAGAACAATAGCACACTATCTGTCATTTCAGAAGAAAAAGAATTTGTTTCATTACTGTGGTGTTTTAATCATTCATCACCAATTTAACATTCTCAAGACGTATATATTTGCACACAGTTTTTACTATCAGTTAGTCCCATGGTTTACTTCAGCCTGTACTAGAGTCAGACTGATTGCCTTTGAAATACCTGCAATAATCCTAAAACCAACCAGTTTTGTGCTCACTTGTTCTGTTTTTAATTGTAAATCCACTGACACATCTGCTTTTTCTTCTTCTGTCTTTTCTGACTTTTCTTGAAGAATTTTTTTCTGGAAGTTCATTGAAGTTCCTGCAAAGCTGAGTTGAAAAAAATAAGAAAAACATGCAAGAACCTAATATGCAGTTCCTATAATATTGTCAAGGCAGGCCAAAGTATGTCCCTTTAGAAATCAAGAATTTATAGTGCACTAAAAAATTTTAATAATCAAGAATTCCATTTGTTTATTAAAACTCAAACAATTTTAAGGGGGTCATACTTTGTTTTGTTTTAAATTTCTAAAGAGAAAGCTACAAGCGCTGAAATAAACCTACTTAAAAACAATGCTGACTGTAATAAGCCAGTTATGCTAAGGAGTTTGGAGTCATGACATATACTATTTGTAGCTTCAACAGTATCGCAATTGGCTTCAGCTGGTATGTGCAAACAGGAAAACAAACAGGAAAGAAAGCAGAGAGATCAAGAAACTCTGTGCTGAAATACCAAACTCACTCAGTGTGTGCTGGGTATAAAGATAATCTAGGTTTTTACACAAATTTTCTCGAATCCAGACCTGCAAGACAAGCAAAAAAAGATAGCAAGAAATGCATGTTACCAGTTTTTATTATATTACCTTGGGGAGAATAGTCAGTAATAGTCAATTAATGTTGTTGTCACAGGCATAGCCTACACAAATGGGCTGTTGTGCAGTAATTGATTATTACTAGAAAAGAAAATACAGAAATAAACCAGGGACTGCTCACACTCTAGGTTTTACACAAAAGCCTGCACCAAGGTGTCCTATGCTTATATTTTCTTTAGCATTTGTTCACATTACTAGAATGAAAGAAGAGAAAAAAATTATACATATTCCTGAAACAGCTGAAGAAAAAATGCTTTTGGAAGCACAGTCCTAAGGCAGCCATGAAAAAAGGTTGTGCGTGCCAAATCTTGCCAGCATTATTTGGTCTAATAGAAGGTATTTGTTCTTCCTATAACCTTAGAACACTGTATTGTCAGCACTTCTTACTCTTTATCGCAATATTCTTGCTACGTTTACTTGACATATAACAATTAGTTCAAAGGATTTGTAAACCCCATGATTTTTCACAGTTTATCAATCAGGAATAGGGTATGATTGTGGTAGAAATAGTTGAAAGTGGAAAGAGAAAACCTGTATTTTAAACACTGGTGCTATACAAAATTTAATCGAAAGGTGGTGCTATATAATTTGAAAAAAAAAACCAACCCCAAAACACTTCCTTGAGACCTTCACGCTGAAATCCCACGGAAATCTGCATTCGGGTTCATAAATGCAAAAGACAATCTGGCTCTGAGATACCCCCAACACAATTTTAGCTAAGATCTCCCTGAATACATGTCTTGGAGCAGTGAAAACTAGCTGTTATAAAGCTATGTTGAAGATTTGCAAAATTACAGAAAGACTTGCACATATTACATGGAATAGAATGCTAAGAAGAAAATAAGAATTCTCAGAACATGCTCACAGATGCTATCTATAAAAATCCAACAAATTTCTTTCTTTTCCACCTCTGCAGCCAATTCAGATCTTTATTAAACTGATGTTGCATTATATGGAGAAATTTGGAAAACCTGAGGAATTTTAAGCACATCCCTTTTTCGTGGGAACTACCAAGTGAAGTACTTTTGCTGCTAGGTCAACCAGTTGCATTTCAGTGCTGTAGCAGCTTAGATCAGGTGAAGTTTTTTGGTGATTTCTAATGCTAACTGCTAAATAAAAAATAACCAGTGTGCTCTACTGTGATTTAAAAATTTGTAAAAGACATAAAATGTAAAATGAGAGAGAGAAATGTCAATCTAATAATTTTTAGTGGAAAGAATATGTATGACTAAGTATGACAAAAAAAGATACATCATCTTCATTGGTCTTTAAAGGCCAAAAAACTACCTGGGTGCTCTGAAAAAAAAGGAAGGCAGGTGCATAGCAGTTCAATCTTAGCCGATTTAGACATACATATCTACAGGCAGACAGCATGGTTTCCATGTCCCTTAGACTCCTGGCAGCACCACACACTTGGAATGGTAATGAGAACACTGTCTAACTCCAAAAAGAAAACCCAAACTACCTTTGTTTACCTTTTCCTCTTCCTGTTTCTCTGTCTGTTGCTTCATTTGGTGAAGAAGATCTTCCTTCTCTTGGATCAGTTGGCTGTTTTTTTCCCACAGGCTCTGAAGGCAGTAGAATAAAGCAAAAGGGATTACAATTTCTACACTAGTGCTTCATTTTTCAAAAAGGCCTATAAGAATTCATAACATTTGGACCAGGCTGCTAAGTCCTGGGAGTCTTGCACAAAAATAATAAAAATGGACCGATTTACAATGACTACATGTGACCAGAGATGGTCTGATTCTAAAGACGCTCCCTAAACGTGTGAATGTGCTGAACCTTTTCCTCGGGAGCAGAACAGAAGGAGGAACAGGATAAACCTTAATATCTTTTTCTCACCAGAACAGCATTACACATCCTATATATTCTGTGAATATCTTTACACCTTTTTTTTTTTTTTTTTTTTAAAAAAACAAAGCTATTTCCAAGTGCGTAAGCACAGACAGGACGGGAGAACCCCACACTGAGTTTTCATCAGGGGCGTGAAGATAGGCCAAGCTATGAAAACTGTTTTGGAAACACACTTTGTAAGGCTTTATTCATTTCCAGAAATTTGTATGAATTTCACAAATTGCGTGTCTTCATTTGACTGTCCTTAAGAAGAAAACACTATTCGTACAGCCTGTTCTGCAACCTCTGGAAGTACCTGCCATTCCTACCCCCGTGTAAAAAATTGTACTTCTCGTTTACCTTAACTGTATCTTGCCAGCGTGTGTTGCTCCTGTTCATCAGCTCCCGATAAGCTTCTAACTGGGATTTCAAACTCCTCATTTTCCCACCATAATGTTTCTTTATAGTAGTTATAGTCTGCTCCTGTATTACAAAAGGTTATTGAGAAAATGAATATTGAGTCAAAACATGAAAGCTAAGCATGATAAAGAGAACAGTTTCCACAACAGGTAACACTTCCTTCTCTTTCTTCAGTGCTTTTTGTTGTCTGAAAACATTTCTTATTGATCACAGGAGGTTTGCATTTCCACCCGCTGCAGATTTTGAGCACAACTTACTGCTAAATTAATTTATCTTTTCTCTGTTTTTCTGCAGAAGTAAAAGCCAAAGTCTTTCAGAGAGCAGACCAGAATGAATTCACTCTAAGCAGAGGTAAGCAATTTTACAGAAATTAAATTTTGCTTAGAAAATAAAAGCTCAGAAGTACAAGATACAAGTAGCACAAAAGAATAACTCTCAGCAACAGGAAACATCTAAATAAAGCAATAAAATTTTATGAGAAATACAAACAAATCATAAACTTTAAAAAGCACAGATACTTCCAGTGCTTCTAGGAACGATTTTTATTTTAGAATTTTTAATTAATATCACATTACAGCAGCCAAAATGAAAGAGGTGCTGTGAAGATAGTTCATTACAATCTCTGTGCTTGCACCTGTGCACAACAGGCAATTGTCTCTTACTATACATCTGTGTTTTTCCTGTTTCTCTCTTTCTCTTCCACTAGTGGTCTACAGAGTCAATTGAAAGTGTAAAATGTGACTGTGGAAATGTTACATTCCTACATAAGCACAGAAATGGATTTACACAGGTATTGCAATGCTTGTGCAGATGTGATAACCTGAGAATAAGATAAAGTCCTATTCCGTACTAAAGGACACCAAGCCTTTGTATGCAACACACAGGGAAGTCTCACAGGTTTGCTTGACAGCGTGAAGAGTTTGTTCACTTCTCCTTGGAGGTTCCAGAGGAATTTCTGTATCTCTTCTCTCTGCTCCCTCAGAATAAACTTTAATTGTATGGAAAATGTACATCTGCATAGAAACTAAGTGCCTCTCTTACTCTGAATTGGAAGAGGAGAATGATGTGACAAATAAACAGGAAGATGAAGCAGCGGCTGCTAGAAAGGTTTTCAGAACAGTGTAGTCAAAGATGATGTGGGTAATTTCATATTTTGGGAGAATTACTGACTAATGGAACAAAGAAATGCTTCCACTAAGGAAAGTGAGGCACTGTGGGGTTACAGTCCCAGGACTGGCACCCCTGGATCCTCATTTTTACCTTGCAGGGGTTTACAGGTGGAGGGATTCTGCTACTCTGTAAACCATATTGACAAAGCATTGCAAGGTTAAAGCACAGCTAAGTGCAAAGTAGATGAGAAAGTACCCAGAGGAAGAGGCCATAGAACTTTCCACTTTGGCAATGAGGAAAGACAGTACAACTTGGCACAAACTTGAAGAGTAAAGTTTAGTAATAAATGAAGTTTAGAAAAATCTCTGAAACCATGTGAGACAAAAAGTAAACCGAGATTTCACAAAGTCGTAAGATCAAATACACTTAAAGATCCATTGACGTTATTTCTGGAGACTCAGAATGGCTACCTGAATGAAGTAGATTTTATCCTTCTGTGTCATTTTGACTAATGGTATGACACAACAACAATGCTAATGCTCCAGAATAATTACCTGGTTTTCTTTCATTATATTGTCTAGTTGTCTGATTATCTTCATGTGTTTGTTTTTCATTTGCTGCATGTCTTTTACAATCTGTAGAGGATGAAGGAAATTATCAACTCAGAGCACTAGCAACTCCAGTTATAATGAACCATCAATTTTGATGTACATCTCTTAAAATGACAGATACAGTACAGTCAAGAGTTTGTTCTTGAAAACAGATAAATAGCCAACAGGACTGCAGACCAAAGCTTTCAGGCTTCAACAACTAGAAAATATGTTATCCTATTGAATAAAAATCTGTATGAGACTTGAAATGGCCTTTCTTTTCTAGTGTTAGTATTGCATCTCCACCTTTTCTTTTTTTACTGTAGTGAATATGGCATACATAGCCATTACAATTATTCTAAAGTTCTTAAAAAAGAAAAACAGCATTGTGAAGCTTATTACTGAGAGAAAAAAAAAAAAAGTAAAAAAACCAACAAAAAGTAGGCAGTATAGAAGATTGCATTTTTTAATTTAAGAGTTAGGTAATGCAAATTGATTACAGAATACACTCAAATTTATTTTTTGTTCCATTAAAATAATCTGAAAACCTGCAAAATTGATGTAACTCTAGAGTGTACTACAGGCATTTTTCATGAGTAATAAAAACAGATGTGTACATAAAGGACTGGCAAAATGACCTTTTTCCTGTTTGAAAGTGAGTCATTTAAGCTTAAAATTGCATCAGGATCCCTAGTGACTCCGTTTTATTCATTTTGTTTCTAATCCAATTCATAATAGTCACAAAAGGAAAATTCCACTGTCTCCCATCCCAGTTTCTGCTGTCCACTTTTCTTTTGACATACTTGTCTGGTAGGTGCAATGTCAAATTGCACAACACTGATACTTGTGCATCTTAAATGATGCTAACAGATACTGCTGGAGGAATTACAGCAATAATGAACCTGATTATATGTAAATTATAAAAATCCAGAGCTTTTCCAGATATTTCCTTGGTTTCGGTTCTTTATTTAAGCTTAATGTGATGCAGATTCTGCTGACAGTGAGCAGCTCAGATGAAATAAGACTGAAAAAGAAAAAATCTCAGATTTTTTTGTGTGGTGGCTGATGCAGTATTTTTAAATAGTTCTTGTTGTTGGCACTGATCTATGATGACAGGTTAAATCTTTCTGAGTATTTACAAGCATTTAATTAGGGAGTGTAAAATTTCTACCATCTAGCACTGTCACAGTTCAAATGATATAAAAGTTGCAAAGCAGCAATGTGCTATTAAAATATACTGTCCTATTTACCCTCCATCAAAAACTGTTGTAGAAGTAGAGGAATTTTAAAGAGATGCAATTAAAATGTTAAGACACAAGAAAAGCCTCTTCTCTAGGAGAAGACTGAAAAGATCCAGATGGGTTTATCCCTTTTATCACCCACAGAGCTCTGAGTTGTCTTAACTAGATTACTTCAGGTATTTGAACTTGTTTCTTACAATTACCTTAGGTGTCTGTAGCCTGTACCACAGAAGTCACCCTAAAATTTTTTGATGCATAATAAAGAAACAAGAGTACAAGAGCATATTTAATGGAATAAATAAACCAATAAACCAATATATACACACAGACACACACAGATATTGCATAATATAGAATAAACTGGCTAAGCAGGAAAAACCAAAGTTGTGCTAGTTACTGGTACCAGAAATACTGCAATAGTAACAAAACCTCACTCTGCAAGTCAAAAGCCACTTCCGAAAATCAAGAAACATGATGAGAAATATATGTTATATAGTTACAAGGCAGTTTTTTAATCTTTAGACACCTACCTGGAACAGGCAAATATAAGCAACTTAATATCTGATCTTAAGATAGCATTTCCATGTTAATGTTTGTATTTTTATGTCAGTATCCAAAATTTAAGTACAGGCTTTCAAACGTGAAGGTGAAACCTACTAAGCAGTAAGATTGTTTGAATTGAATTCTTATGATGAAAACTATTGTCACAATTTATTTAGTATATCCTACAAAAAGAGACACACAATTCAATTGGTAATTTTTTGTATTGTAAATTATTCATTCACAGCAGGCCTTTTTTTCCTGGCTGGAGGGGGTGTTGGTTGGTTGTTTGGCTGTTTTTGTTTTTGCCTTTTTTTATTTTTACCTTGATGATATATAATGTAGCTAACTTGTATGGAATATATGGCACTTCTTTGCTTGTACATTCCTCCAGCTCAGTTGCTTTGTGGTCAGCATCAGAACAAACTCCAGATGTGTTCAGATCATCGACTGCATAACAAAAACAACTTTATCAACTTGAAGCATAGAACTAAAATGCACAGCAACACCAGATGTACATATTACATTTTAAAATTTTTATTAGCAATGTCAAGTATGGTTTTAAAACATGTTTTTTTTCTGATAACAAAGAAAATGGACCTTTGGGAGAAGAATTTCAGCAACTCTGACTTGTCAGCTTTGAACTATGGACATCATGACACATAGTTATGCGGTTTGACAATTACTTGTCCATGACTACTATGATGTTAATTACTTCTATATATTTATGTCATTAAAACTATAAATGGAAATTTAGGTTAAAAAAAAACCCCACCAAAACCATGCAGAAATATGCTGCCTCTTCAGAAAACACTTTTATTGTAGCTAAAAAGAGGGCACTTTAAAGCCTCCTTCAAAATTACCTTTTACAAGTTGTTTGATAGACCCAGTTTATATCAGGGTATGATATAAAATTTTAATTTTTCTTATTATTATCTTTTTTGTTGATTAAAAATGTATCATTACAGAGGGGTTTTTTTTCAGTCATTTCTCTCTCACACAGTGGGTGACTTCCTATTGGAAAATTGTTTTAAGTATCATAATCCTTAACCAAGTATTATAATTAACTAAGAGCTGTATAAGGTCAAAAGAGACTGATCTGATTACATAGAATGGTGACTTGTATAAATCCAAGCTACACAACCTCATTCAGAGATCCATGCTATACAGCTTCATTCAAGCAGTGCTCACATAAAAGAAAAAAAAACAAACACCCTCTCCATTTGTGCAATGTATCATGTGTTCCAGCAAACAAGAATAATATTTGCTATACAAATATACCTTTTCCTAGAGCTCTGGTTTCACTCCATCCAACCAGGGAATTCAAACATGACCACTTGTTTATATTCATTCCAAGCTTGTATAGCCATGAGTTTCCCTCTTCATCTGTTAACAAAATTCAGGTGCTAAAATCAGGTGAAAATCATTGCAATTCTCTGAATTCTTTTGATTCACTAATTAATGCTGTTGGGACCAACAGAGAGATTGGGAAGTCATTGAGAGAGCTACAAAGAGAGCTACATAGAATGATGTAATATATGTTTGAGATTTGAATGGTTGCACCTGATCCTGAAAACAGAGAT
Source organism: Charadrius vociferus (assembly GCF_000708025.1). Classification (NCBI taxonomy): domain Eukaryota; kingdom Metazoa; phylum Chordata; class Aves; order Charadriiformes; family Charadriidae; genus Charadrius; species Charadrius vociferus. The sequence goes on from NW_009648645.1 coordinate 1,230,433, forward strand.
CTATTGAATCCAAAGGCCGTACTCCAGACTCGTTTCTCATCTTTGTCAAAATCTTTTCGAAATCTAATTTTGAAAAATTACAAAACAAAATGTATTTTGTCCAATATTTTTGAAAATAAGTGTGTGTGTGTGTACAGTGCCAGGGGTGGATTGCATTATTAGATGAGATATATCTTAACCAGGTTTATTAATGAGCACTCTGGACTCATGCGACACCCCCGCTGAGAGAAAATCAAGCCACAACACCCAACATGAGCAACTTTGTCAAGTGTTCTGGCGTAAAAGAGAGAACAGCGTCTAAAAGAGAGAACAGCGTCTAAAAGAGAGAACAGCGTCTAAAAGAAATCTTCTGACTCTAAATTGGTTGAAACAATTATCAGAAATTAGGAAATCTTGTCCACTGGGGAAATGCAAATATATAGCTACCTTTCCTGAGATCCTGAAGCAATATTAATTTACTTCCATGGTGCAGTATTTTCTACAACCAAATATCTGTCTCTTCACAATTGCTCTTATTGCACATACTGTAACAGAATGCACTGTTTTAAAATATAGTCTATCCAGCTACTAGATGGAATCACCAGATCTTATTCCCGTACAAGTCTTGTTTTTCAAATGCCAGTTTTGATGATTTATAAAATTCATAACTAAGTAAATATGTGTTCAGATGATTACCCTTAGCTCAAGTTATTCTTCTTTCTGAATTCATTATTTACATCACTATACTTTAAATACATATATATATATATATCAGCTTTTGTTCTGTGAATTGTATCAGTGAAGGACGCATGTTAAATTATATATAGAATAACAATCTCTTAAAGGAATTCTCACATGTACATCCTTTTGGTTCATATTTGGCTTTCTTTCCACCACCTCGGAGATATATTTGAAGCCACAGTTATTCTTGAAAAAGCCTTCCAATTTATATAATCCTACTTTTAGCAAAATCAACCAATAAAGCATCAGTACCTGCAGGCCAAGAGTGCAGGATCTGTCTTTCTGCTTAGGATAAAGATTAATCTTAAACCCTTAATGGAAAAGAGACATACAGATATTGCTTCCTACTGGAAAAAAATGCAGTTTACTATTTTTTTAGTTACTATATTTAAATTACTATATCACCTGCCAAAATAACTGCAAAGTTCCCTCTCAGTCTATAGCACTCCATTGGGAAGAAAGATATTTGAAACTCCCACAAGTTAATTCATGAACGCTAAATATCAGTCTGCGTGTCTTCTCTTTAGCTTAACATCTCATACCTTTTCATACCACTCTTGTAAGTTAACTCACGCAGAACTCAGTGGGTATGGCAGGGACGAGATATCTCTGAGAGTTCTTTCCCTTTCTTTTCAATGCCATCAGTCAGCCTGGCTCTCAAAATGAAGTCAAACCACCACAGTATCTTGCAGTTTAATCCCTTTAGAATGTCAGCTTCCCCAAACCAAAGGTTGCACACCTTGCATTATAAGTAACAGATACAGAACACATAATAAATTTAGTCCTGTTCTGGCTTTGGTTTTAGTGGGTATAAAGAAAATACATGAGGTGCTTGAGGACCACTTTCATTATCTACATGCTGAATCATGACAGGAACTCTGCCGCTTAGCCCATGCTCACATTAATCCATATTAAAGTTATATCAGCCCTGATGGTGCAATATGGACTATAAGCTCGTGCAGTTCTGCTTCTGTGAGACTACAATGTGGTAATGGGGTACCAATCTGCCCTTTTGTGGGAAACAACCAAGTACACACTCATTCTGAACACCTGAGGCACAAAGTACTGCTTACCCTGCTCAGGCGTGTCTTCAGTCATAACACTTTTAATCACACATGAAGGATGTTCTAGTATCTCCTCTGAATAATCAATAACACTGCCAGGTAGAGGAACAGATGAGGGAATGGTGGTCTGTGGTTTAGTTTCAGGATCAATTCTTACTGAATCTTCAGGGACTTGAAAGCCTGAAGGGATAACTGTTCGCACCCATGCTTCTGGAAAAACAAGTAAAGTAATTGTTAATAAAATACTAGGAGGAGGTATTCAGTTGAGAGGCTTGAAAACAGGTGTCATGAAACAAGATCAGATTTATAAGATCACACCCCAAAATGAACTTAAGATTAAAATAGTACAAACTGTCAGCCAATTTATGAGTAAACCTAAACGAGTTTCTTAGAAATTGATCAGAGCAAACCCATCAATCTGAGTGTTTTCTTTCTGTGTCATTTGAAATCTAACATGATTTAGTGATTTTATTTGGTTTGACTGTCAGATTTAGCTGAATTGGCAAACACATCAAGGTTCATGAAATAACAGTTCCAGATTTCACCATCTTCTACCCTGAATTAAATCTGCCAAATCTCATGCAGTTTCTACCCAAAAGCACATCTCTTACACATTCCTCCATGTGTAACTCTTGGCCAGCTTTTGCCTCTGGATCTCTTTAAGATGTCTGCTCTCTTGTTATGATCAATTCCCACTGTGTCTCTACAAAATGCTTTTTTTTTTTGCTGAATTTCAAATAAACCAAACCGATAGATTAGCGGGAAGTCTTTTTTTTTTTTTTTTTTCTTTTGCCTTGTCAGCCACATAACTTTCATGAAGAAATGGCAAGAGGCTTGTATCTGTAAAGAGAAAGCTGTCACATTTGAATCTACTGTGGCTGGGATACAAACTAGGATTTTTCACACTCCCTTTTAATAAATAAGATTAAAGATACCACAAAGTACCTTAGTTTATCATCAGTTTCAGTTCTGTACCTCACATAACAGTGATTTAGAAGGAAAGGACTAACCCTAATAAGCTTTGATGATCTTTCATTCCTGCAATCAGGATGCTACTTATTTTGACTGAGGCTGAAAGTCTGTCTTCCTTTGTGGCTAGGCTAACTGGCCTGCAATCTAATGGAGGTAATTCCCAGAACTGATCAGAACTCAGTCTAAATGAAAGTACTTTCACAATTCAAGAAGGTATCTAGAACAATTCTTTCAGACTGTAAGATCTTAATTAGATAAGTGTCTTCCTTGGTACTTGTGAAGATCCTCACCATGTAAAATAAATACAAACCCATATGGTTTTACTGACAGTGGACTCCTACCCTGATCTTTCCTTTGTAAGTAGCGGATTCCGCCAAAGACTTCTGTAAAGAAATATCTATGCCTGATCTTGCAGAGCGGGACTCTTGATAGTGGATGCTTCTTATGAGCAGTGAGAAAATACCTGCTTCATCTGCATAGAAAGAGTGCAGGCAGTAGTCAATAATACAATATCAGAAGTAGTTTGGAGTTTTATTTAACCTGCAGTCATTTCTTTATAGTATTTTAGATATAGCTTATCTAGCTTTGGGGCTCGAAGTGGGGGATTGGATCTTTCTACAGAACTACATTATACCATCCTTTCATTCCCTGTATTGTCTGTTTCTGCCTAGCATTATTTAAGATGTAAAAGGAAAGATTTGTAAGTTGAGGAATAGAGGCAACCAGATTGCTTGGGGCATAACTTGAATAGATTTGTTTTCTATTAAAAAGGTTTAATGGAACCTCCTGTGTCAGGGGGGTTGGACTACATGACTTTCAAACATCTCTTCCAACACAAACCATTCCACAATTTTATGATTAATTATCATGTTAGCCTCACTCCCAAAAGTGGATCTCAATGTTATTTCTTTTCAGCTTTTACTCCCCGATCAGGCTGTTTCTATGTCCAAGACTATTTTTGAAATTCAGAGAGGTATCATTTTTACATAAAAGTTTCAATTTTCATGTAAAATTTTAGTTCCTTTGTCAACACAGGAACTTTCTTCATGTCTTCTGTCCATGGAAATTTAGCACACAACACTCTTGTCACTCATTCTCTCAAGTGTTAGCTGGTTGTTGCCCTGTGCGTACACACAAATGCCAAAAGTTCAATGAGAAACACAAAATGTTCTCACATTCATAATCATCACACTGAAGTGTAAACGTGCACCTTGTGCAGTCTGCACAGAAGACACAATCAATCATCCTCAATGCAGATGATCAATGCGTAACCAGCTGTCTCAGTAAGGTAAGTGAATAACCGTCTGTGGCTACACCTCCACTAGGATGGGGACCTAGACAGCAGGCTGTGCTGAGAGACATACCTGCTTGGTTGAGATGAAATCTAAATTTACACTTTAAAACTGATGCCTTGGAAGCACAGAGGGATTTTATTTTTAAATTAAAAATCACAATTTAAAATAGGAGCACTCAGTCTCCTGATTTATAGCTAGGCTGATATTTTATGCTTAATAATTAACAATGCACTTCAGATGCAGCTGTAGCTGAAAGTGGCTGATCCCCTATCATGATACTTCTGTGCTGTTTCATGCCAACTCCAATAAAATTTACTGCTCTAACATCCAGAGGTATGCAGCTTCAATTCTGAGGTCTGTCCTGTAGCTTTATCTCATCCTACATGTTTCACCATTAAGCTACTTTTTTGCTATAGTGGCTTCTATTTTATGCCTTGTGCCAGCATATACTGCTTTGTGACAGAGGTGTATTTTCTCTTTATAGAAATGGCCAGTAGCAATTCTGAAAGATGAACATCAAGAGAAGTATCTTCATAATACTGCTTCAAACAGGCAAAAAAGATGGAAGAGGACCACTTATTTTGAGGGATGTAACTCCAAAGTCTCATAGCTTTTATCTTTTGTTTTCCCAGAGCCAGAGAAGTTTTTCCCTAAAAAACAGAAAAGACATCAAAGCATGCCAGCATGGAAAAACATGATCCTATTATATCATTATTAAAATATTACTATTTTATTGCCTTCTAAGGACACATTTTCCTCATGCTGTAAAAGTATTTGCATATTAGAATCTGCATTTTTAAGTGATCAAAACAAAGTGAAACATAAAAAATGTCACTGCACTGAACTCTCAATTTCCTCTTTCCTCATAACAAATCCCTCATGAAGGCAGATGATAGAAAAGACAAAGCAGATGTGCCATGTTGTGTGTTGTTACATAAAAAGAATGTTTCAGGATCTCAGAGCAAAGGCAACTGGTCTGGCATTTGTTTTCTTTACAGTCATGAAATGTGCCTTATGTTTTGCATCCTTAGTAGTAACTTAGTTGAAAGGTATAAATGCTGCTATTGTAGTGACAGAAATATTCTACCAAAAGGAAAAGACAATTTATGACAAGCAAGTTGTGCCTGATTGCTCTTGTTAGAGTAAAGGAACAGTATTTTAAGTACAGAATTACAGGCAACAGTACAGTTTTGCTACAGAATTTCAATTTCATATTGACTAATAATCAGCTTTTTTTTTTTTTTCTTGCCAAGAGCAACCATCCAGCAGTACTCAGCTATTGGAGAAAACATACCTCAAAACTGTGTCCTGCAGAACTTCTAAGATAATAGCAATCAGTCCAACTGTAACACAAAATAAAACCTGCAGTCCTTTCATTGTACCTAAAATACAACCTGGATAATTCATACATGTACATGAATCCTGTATATTTAAAATCTGGTTGTTTGGGTTTTTTTTTTTTTCAGTATAAGATCAAAATCTTCAAGATAACATTCACGAATATTCTGAAGAGGAGAACCTCATGTGTTGTTCCATGTGCGGTTCCAGCAACCGCTTCCTTTTGTGAGACAGAAGGGAAAAAGATGGAAGATGGAAAACTTTTTTGTCTGTATTAGGAACATTTTCAATCCAATCACTGTCCTAAGGCAGTGTAAGATAAATTTAGCGTTATTTGATCTGACTGTATCTGATTGCTTGCAGCTGTAGTCTGAGGAAAAACAGAAAGGGCCATGTGAATGGCACAACTTCTGTCCAGAACGCACATCTATTAAGACTAATTATTTAATACATTTAATTTTTTTCCCTGTACAATAAATATCAAAACTAAGAATAGTATAAGTTGGTCACAAAGTCCAGGTATAACAATTAATATGATTTTATTTGTCCACATTAGCATAATCTCAAAATACACTGTTACCTTTTGAGAAAATCACCATCAACTGTAACTTATTTGTGAGCGCAACTTTATATCATCTGTTTTACTTCTCAGAAAACTCTTTCATTTCTAGTCAGCCTATGATGAAAATTCTCGTTCTCTACAGGTACTGTACTTCCATTGGGTATTGAATTGTGCAATATATTTACACAGTTCAAGAAAACCAGAGGTGGATGGTAATCCAATCTTTACATCTAACTCCAGGTTTATCTGTGAGTTTACAGAATGGCGTAAAAGGCAGAAAGGTGTAAATGGCAGAAAGGTGTAGGATGAGATGAACGGTTCTGAAACAACTACAGGCACATCAGAGCAACCCCCTCAAAGTGCTGCTGTGCTCAGGATCTCTATAGCAATGGACATTTCACAGGATCAGACCTTGTTAAATGGGAGCTTCATGCCCTGAAATGCTGCCTGACAATTTGACTGCTAAAACAAGCTTTGATTTAAAAGCATAGAGGCATTGGGGTTAGATAGTGTACATAAAGCTAGGGAGGTCTGCAGTTTCCTTGAGGCAAGGATAGCTGTGATTTGAGGCAACATGCATACAGGTAGTCCTCATGTAGTTACCATTTTTGTATTTTTAACGATCACAAGCAGTACACAAAAAGCACTGGCAAGTCAAACATCGTGTGGTGTGGTTGCACCATAACACAAACATCTGAGCAGCAGTCATGAGAACCTGCCTCAGGCCTATGCATGTCTTGAATTATTGCAACTTCCTTCAGAAAATTTCATAGACAGACCTATGCTGCGTTGTAGTAAGGAAACTGGCTCATGAGTAAACAGCACAGCATGGAAAGTTTTAACTTGAGAAGAAATGCAGAAAGGGGTGCCATGAGGTTGAGCCTTCCTATGTGTGCACTAATCCACTGAAGCATAACCTGATACTCAACTTCCCAATCTCCAGTAGAACAAGAACATAACTGCTTGCCTTAAATTTTTGCGTAATGCACATTTTGGAGTAGATCTCTCTTTGGTGCTGATAACAATTTCTGTTCTAGGTCCACTCTGAACTCTGTTATGTGCTTAACATCACAGTACCCCCATGCACGACTCTGATTTTGATAAACTGATAGTCTGTTTGTACACCTTCTGGTAAAAATTTTGTCAGAACAGTCAGTTCTAACTTCACAGTTTTTTTCCTGATTCCATTCTAGATCAGATATCAGAAGTAATCAGAATAACAAAAATCACTGTTCCAACAGCCTAATTTGATTGTATCTAAATGACAGAAAAAAAACCCATAAGTGAAGCAGTAGAAAAATATCTTTCTTTGGTCCCTGATTTTAGAACATTGGGAGCTTTTACTTAAATTTCCTAAATAATTAAAAGTTTAGCAGTCAATACCCTGAGTAACTTCAATTCTCATTGACTTCAGTAGGGGCTGATTTAATGTAGTCTTCTTCTGGCATCCCACCTCTAAGATTCTTATGCAGCTGACATTGTTGAATCCTGAAAAGTTTATGGGCAATTATTTCTTGAGTTCTGAAATTTGCTAACCACAAATCAGGGAGAATTGTATTTTGAATCAGTTACTTCTACTGAATGCAGTATCGGTTCGAGACCTAAAAAAACTCGTGTCTCCCTCTTCTCATCTTTGAAAGAGAAAAAGAAAAGTGAAGTAAAGACTGTTTCTTTACTACTACGTAATCATATTCAGTTTCATGGAGTTAAAAAATGGCAAAGCCCCATGCAAATATCTCTGTCCTAGTTTTTGAAACAGTAGTATGGCTGTTGACAGAGGTATGATATCTTCCTCTTTAAACTATTCTGAACCTTATAGATCAGGCACTTTTCTACAGCTGGAGCCACTGAATTGTTTGGTTTCAGACTAACCTTGGGGTAAGGTGGAGCCATGTCTTTAACAGGTGTGTTATTTATGGTTTTAAGGGTACTGCAATGTTATTACTGATGTTCACATAGGTGGCAGGTATATTCATGTTCTGTCCCAAAACTACCTAGGGACCCACCTAGGTTGGCTAGTTGCAGCAAGTCGAGCATTTAGTCACTGGAACAGATACTGTTTCATAAAGTGTCATAATTTTCCACTCAAGCAGCACAGTGACTGCAAACACACAATTGTCTGACCATAATACGCAAAGGTTTACCTGGATATGAAAACAATTGGGACACGGACTATTGTAGTGTATGCTAAAGTCCTGGCCTGAAAGACAAGTTACCACATTAGTCTTCCAATGTCAAAGGTACTTGGTCTATCACAATGCTAACGTGCCAGTCAGTGTCATTCTAAGGTCATGTTTGAAACTAGCTTATTGGTATGACACAGCTACAGTAAATTTCCCTCTCACCCACACATTGAAATATAAAGAGAAAATGGTTGAGAATTTGCTTGGACCCTTGGACTAAATCTAGAACAGTAGAGATTAGCCTTATAAAAAATCTAGACTGGTATCAGTAATGTTCTAAAAGTCAGATATGTGATGTTGGCTCAGCCACGCTACCTCCAGTCTAAGGGACAAGAGACCTCAAACCTTCAGCCCCGTGGCCTATAAAAGGTTTCCAGTCTGGTCTAAGATGGTGCTCCCAGCTCCACATATGTTATACCTGCAACTAGAGCAAATAGGCACTACAGTTTACCTGCTGAAAGGAGTGATCCAGACCATCAGCCAAGTGGGACAGCTTGATATCTTTTTCTCAGGCTGTGCTTAAAAGGTTTGGTGGATAATTAATAAAACTCCACACCTCTGTTATAGTGGTGCTATATGCCTTTTAATAGTTTTCTAACCATTTGGTCTGTGCAAATGTTTGCAAATAAAAGAGGCTCACATTACCTGTTTTACTTTGGCTTTTAGCAGCATGAGAAACAGAATTCTTCTTCTTCCAGAACCAGGATCGTGATGACAGGGGAATACTTTCTTCAAAAGAGGAACACTGGTCTATGTAAAAGTGAAAAGAAAAAAAAAAAAAAAAGATAAAACCACAAAAAAGCAGGAACAGAAAAAAAACACCACCAAATCACATATTCTGAAAAAGTAATTCTTATTCCAGTGGTTAGCGGAGCTCTTTGTTAAACAAATAAAACAAAACAAAAAATATATATTCAGTTAATATGCATAGCACAGATAGCAAAGCCCCTAAGACAATTTAGGAAAGATCATCAGGAATACCTATTTATCATATGTTATAGTAAAAAGGAGAAAGTCGCACTCCCTGATATTTAAAGTACATTATTTAAAGAAAATCTCCATATAGACAGATTAAGATCAGTCATTTTATTCTGACAGAGTGTGTTCATGATCTGCATATGGTCAAGAAAAAATTAGTTTTGCAACCCCACATAGAGCTTTTATATCTCTGGGCCCATTTAAATATGTGTCAGTATTCAGTCCATGGTGGGGGATATCTTACATAGAGTATTGCCAGCTACAGCATTAATTAATTTAATGCCATTCAGATGAAAAAAAAAAAAAAAAACTAAATAAATTGTGAGGATATTGGGGATTAAGATTCATCTCACAGATGTGTATAGTTGCTCCTCTGGAGAATCCCTGCCTAGCAAATTCTAATGAATCTTGATACTTTAATGCTAACTGCAATATCAATGTTGTATGCTAAGTGTCATACAAGATACAGAGAAACAGCTAAAACAGCCCTGTGCCTCACCACCCTCAAAGTGGAAAAATTTCTTCCTAATATTTAATCTAAATCTACCTTTGTCCAGCTTGAAGCCATTACCCCTCATCCTATCACTACATTCCTTTGTAAAAAGTCCTTCCCCACCTCTCCTGTAGGCCCCCTTTACGTACTTGAGGTATAAAAGCTACTTTAGGTATAAAAGGTACTTTAGGTATAAAAGCATCAACAGGCTAAATGAAGCCTATCCTACCTTCTGTGCTCTGATGCAAGACATGGAAGGGCAGTGAGAGAGAGGACTTTTTGGGTTGCTGGCAAGTATGGTTCAACAGAAGAGCCACAGTGAAAGAGAAGACTGCTTCTTTAACTTGGGCACATGTACAGACTGTTTCCCCCACTATTATGTGGAAAAGGAGGTATGAAGATTGATGTGGATAAAGAATAACTGTTTACCCAATGCCCTGAACAAATGGGCACTGATAATGAAGACCACATTGTTTCTCTGTTGCTTACAAAAAAAGTGGAAGCGGTAATTTGTATTGCTGCTGCCGATTGCTCCTATGAGGAGCCAAGTAATAGAATGTAGTTGCAATATTCAGCATAGCTTTGGAGCTGGAAGTGGGCTTTTTGGGCTCTCTTCTCTTGTTTGTGGATGCAATAGTAGTTGCTTCTCCTATTTACCTACAGGCTGGATGGTATTAGTAGTATAGTTCTTCTTTCTCATTGAGCAGTGCATCACATTGATATCAGCTTGTTCTATGATTCTTAAGCCTGCGCTTATAGCAATGATTGCTGTTATATGAACTCAGCATTTGTATTGTTAATATGAACATTCATCCTCTAAGAAGGATATTTTTTATAACTCCAACCCATCCCCTGAAAGTAACTTAACAACGAACTCTGACAGTATTTTACAGATAAAGTTTTGTTTACATTGTCACAAGCTACAACTCAGATTTTTCCAGATGAAAATGCATTAGGCAAACCTTTTCTTCTTATGCATTCTGGTCAAACCACATTTTTTTCTCTAACATTCTCAGGTTACAGTGCCTTGAGCAACAGCCTTGCCCAACGGCATTGCCTAACAGAGTTGACAGTGTTGTTTAACTTGTTCTTAACTTCTTCTGTGAGAGAAGGTTACACAGTCAGTTGTCTTCTCCTTTTAACATTAAAAGTCCTTATTTATCCTAATATAGTACACTGGCACGAAGAAGAACTTATACAGAAGTTATCAACTAATAAGTTGCTAATTTGGAACAAAACTTTGATGTCAACAGTTAATATTACAGCTTGTTATCACAGTCAGCAAGGGTTTTTCTTGCTGTATTTTGTGGATGTTGTTATTATTTTCCTCTTGAAAATCAAAGTAAAGGTACGTATTTTGTACAATAAGCCACAGAGATACTGGAGCAAAGACAATAATTTAGATTAAATTTTCCTCGGAAAACTATGTGCGTTTGTATGTTTATTTATGGACACAGCTATTGGTTAGACTTGATATTTCATGGTATTCCCAATATTTGCTCATTCATTAGTCAGCGGCTTGAGAATACAAATAGATCACAACGCCCCACTAATGGAGTGCTATTCATCTCTAAATCAGCCATGGCAATCTTCCCTTAATTTTTATCTTTAGTAATGCATTTAAATTTTAAGCATAATTCTTGTGAAGTATATTTGACATCTGAGAAAAAAATTACTTTTACTAATATGTGTGGGAGGGGTTCAAATATGTTTGTTAATATTAGGTAAGAGTTCTCTCATGATTTATAGACAAGATCTGCAAGTTGCATAGAAAAAGCCACAAATGTTCCTCATCTTTCCCTCGCACGACTTTTCAGCAGCCTGCTCCCTAAGGTGGGGCAAGGCAAAACATCCTTCTTTTATTATAGGCTTTGCATAACTGTTCATCTATCTTTAATTACACACCCTTGAAAAGCACTCACAGAATCTGGCCTTCTGCTTTCACCTATCTAACCCTATAAACGCATATGCAATACAAGTCTCAAACCAAAAATGACCGTACATGCTGAATATTTTAATTTTTGAGGCCCAACCTTAGTTACCTGCTAGCCCTCAAATATGGCCACCTCAGGGTGTGTATCAAAAAAACCTCTGAAGTTTGAACACTCACGATAGTATCTTGTAAGAGATATGCTATATAACAAAACTTATTTTAAGAGTACAGCTGCGATTCAATGACAATTTTGAGATGTCACAGTTAGGATATATGTTATCTCTGTGGAAAATCTAGTAGGTAAACCACAAAACTTGGCAATATACAATTTTTATCCTTTTGTTGTGGCGTTATGTTCTCTTCTTTGAGGCAGAATCCTCTGACAAAATTATTTGCCATGCAAATGATTTTTTTTTCAGCAAATAGGAATTAAGATTTCAGGGAAGAAATAAGCAGCAGGAGTAGGAGAATTTGAGCAAAGGTCTAAGCTCTCAAAAAATATTGCTAAATAAAATACATCATAGAAAAGAAAGTACAACTGACTACTTAACCCATTTTTTATCACTTACCTAAGATCTCATTAAATGTCCTTTTAGTTAGCATGTTTTTTGCTTGGCATCCAACTGAAACTCCTTCCCCTTAAATTTAAATTCATTGCTTCTTGTACTACAACCAAATTGAAGACTTTTGAAGACTTCTGAACTTGTTCTTCTGAGAAAGAACTTAAAGCTTCTTACATTATTAGACCACAAAACCCACTTTCCAGTCTTTTACTAGAAACCACTTTCATTAGCCCTTTGATCATTCCCTCATACAATCTTTTTTGTTCTTTTTCTAATATATTTTTTGAAACAACGTGCCAAAATGGAGACACAGTACATAAAGATGAGCACACATGGTCACTTGCCATGGCTGAAATAATACTCAATGACTTGTTAAGATGTGGAAACTCAACTTTGTTTTTCTGAAAATTCACAAAATATTTGTAAATCCCAGAGTAGCTTTACTTAGGAAACCTTCATTTATCATGCTTTTCTAAACGTTTATAAAGACACATACACAATCTTCCACCAGCCACCAGCGTTTGAACATACGTTTTCCAAGGTTAGCAAGACAGCATTTGAAATATAATTAGCTCTATTCAAAACTATCCTCATTTACTTGCGGATGTTTTTGCCATGTAAACAACTTAGCTCTTTTAGTATGTCTTTCATATCAGTGGTTTCTTTTTTTCCTTGACTTTCATTGACAGCTGAGGAGTTTAAAAATAGATGGATATCCTCTTCACACTTTTCACTCAGCTTGTTTAATATAATAGTGGCCTGGCTCCACCCTTCCACTCTCAACAACTGTATGCCATAATATAACAAACATGAACAATTTTATTTTTTTTACTAAATAAACATTTTGTTCTAAAAAATTACCTTCATCCATTGTAATCGCTTTGTTTCTCACAGCCAGTGTTTCCACAGAGGTGAGAGTTAACTTCTGGTATTTTCTAACAGCCTCCCACACTGTGTACATAAATATTTAATCTTAAAAATACAAGAGCTTCACTAGGCAACAAGATACCTGCAGAAAGTGAAATAGGAGATACGTATCAGTTTTCTCCTCACTGTTTCCTGTGGCAATGTCTGTTTTGCCAGGAGACCAAAACTTACTAGATGAAACTCAAAGCTGTAGAAGACTTAGCTATGACTGAAAAAAATACAGCCACAAATACTCAGAATATTAGAAGGCTTTCAATAGAATGTTTTACAAATGTCCACTCTTCCTTGTTTCAGCTGAAAGAATGTGAAATACGATACTCTTGCTACATTTCCAGTGGTGAAACTAGTAAAGATATAAGGGGTGTTTTATGCAATTTCAGCCCTAATTTCACATAAACAGAGTTATTAAATGCTTCCAGATGAGACTGTTATTACATTAGAGCAAAGTTTGCCCTGCTTTGGAGGATTGCTTCATGCAAGTGTATTGCCATCTCCCTTCTCTGCTAATTAAAGGTAAAAGAACACATTTCTTGCCAATACCATTACGCTGAGTCTGGTGTCAGCCCATGAGACAGGCAGGTTGTTTTGAACTGTAGGTCTAATACGCTGTTCTCTTGGAATAACTGCAGGCACACAATTTGCAATATATTCCTGTATTAATACGAACAATACAGCAGCAGGAACTGGGAGAAGCAAGTGCTACTCAGCAGTTGCAAAAGCACATACAGAAAAACTGTTTTCAGGCTGGTGTGATCCAGCTTAGGCAGGTGAGACTAGTGGATCAGGGTTTCCACCTCACTGCTATTGTTCTGCTCCCCACCCCTATGTCAAAAAGGATTAAAAACAGGAGCTTGCCTTTAGTTCGTAGTCCAAAAGGAAGGCTTTTGGTATCACTAACTCAACAAGCAGTTTCACTGTGGGTTTATGGGAGACAGCTTCATTGGGAATTTTCTTCCAAATATTCCACAACTAATTCATTCATATGACTAGTTTCTCTAGTGTTCTATTTTGACTACATTATAGCTTCACTGGGTTGTGAAGAACATAAGATGATAAAATATAGAAAATGAACTTTTTTGAGATTTTTCTTTTTATGAAAACAAAAATATAAAGGCGCACTTTTGTCTTTTGTTCTCTTTCGCCTCTTATGATAGAGGGAAAAAAGAAGAAAGAATGGAAAAGGAGAAAAAACAAGAGAAAAGCAACAATCTGAACAATTGAGGGTGTTTGGTTTTAAGAAACTGTAATCTTACAAAAATAAAAACATTTTTGATAGATCGTGTTTCAAAAAATTTTTTTCAGCAATAAAATGATGTATGACATAGAATTAGCACTACATCTACTGTTAAAAAAAGGAAACCAGCAAACCCGAAAAAAACTTGGCTCCAAGTTATATTTAACTATGGTACTTTAGGTTTCTACTTCCATTTTTTAATACTAACTGTAATGTTTCTTGCTTTACTTAATCTTTTAAGGGGTATGTAGTAACCCCTGTCCTGAAGTAGAACCTGATTGGGCTAGCTGTTAAACAAACTGTCCTGGTTTGAGGTAAAACAGAATGACTTTTGTTCAGTAACTTTGCTTCTTAGCTGGGCCTCTTCTAACTACTGAAATTAACAGCATACTGTGCAGACACTCTTCGCTCTCAGAATGGTAAGACCTATGTTTATAGCTGATGCCCAGGCATGGTATGCAGAGAGGCTCTTGCTTATACTTATTGCTATTACCCCCAAGGCCAACCAACTTTGTTATTTGCCCCGTTGGAAGATCAGAAGCAGAAAAGAGTAGAGGGGTCCCACCTGTGGGGAGGAGCGGACAGGACAGGTGACCCAAAACTGACCAACGGGGTATTCCATCCCATCTGCCTCATGCTCAGTATAAAAGCTGAGGGATCAAAGGGTCAGCTCTCTCTCTTCCTTCAATGACCGACATCTGAGGAGGACTCTCTCTGTTCATCTGCCTTTGATCCCAATCCTGAATGCAGATCCGGAATCCAGTTCCCATCTGTCACTGAGTCCAGTCTGGGACTTCCCCTGTGCCAGCCAGTGACGTGATTGTCATCCTGGGAGCTTGATACGGTTTTGTATGTATTTCATTATTTCCTTTTATTTTATTATTAATATTTCATTAGAGTAGCTTAGTTCCTTCTAAACTCATATGTCTCTTTTTCCCTTCTCTGCCTCTCTCTTTGAAGAGGGGTATAGAGAAGCACCTGTCGGTCCTATCTGGGGTCCCCCACATCCCCAGTAGCTGATTTGTCCTGAACCACGACACAAATACAATGAAACAGATTGACAGTGCCACAGATATCTTACGATCACTCCTTTCAGTACTTCTCTTCTGGCTGGTGTTCTTGCTAATCTTAAGTTAGGAAGAATCTTTACTTGACAAATCTTCTTTACATTTTTACTTAAAACACTCTTCAGAAAATCCCTTTAGTAATCAGTTACACTATATGTCTTTTTCTGAAATCACGATCATCTTGGGACTCACTATTCCATTCTTGCCTCTGCCATTCTTGCCTCTGTTATTTTGTTGTCAATAATATTTCATGTATGATTATAAGAAGGTAAATTTCTAGGGCTAGGAATCTCATGTTCCTCTTTGTATATTTCCAGTCACTTTGATTCTCTTGAAAACCTTGTAGCAATTCCAGGGATAAACAATTTGTTGTAGTATAGAATTGTGCCACGTTTGAAATGTCACATCTGCACCTTTCCCCTTTGAGGAAACTCAGATGCAAATCAAGCTCTGAGTTATGTACCTTTAGGCAGTTTTATAATGGGACAAATTACAACAAATACAAACATGCCTTGAAGTTTCTTCGCTTTCAAATAGAAACAAGCCCAAACCCTTTAAAATTTCTCATGAATAACTGTGGTTTGCACCATGTCATCCGTTGTGCTCTATATAGTATTTCTTCCCAAGCAGCAACAGCCTTCAAGCAACACAGTCTAGAGTAAAAGTGAAACACAAACCCCATGTTTTTCTGCATTTTTGGCTGGAAACACAACAAGCAATTGCTGTTCAACATCTGAATACAGTAGTCTGTAACAAATCTCCCGGATGTAAATTCTTTTGCTGAAAGTCAACAATGATCTTAAATTGAAGAGAAAACACACACAATGGAGGAGGCCAGAAAAAGCACATCTTCAAATGGAACACTGCAGTTCAGATTGTTCTCTATCTGTACCTTGTTTTTGTGAAAGTTTGAGGGAAACGCACATGAAGAGCTTAATTTTGTCTGAGATTAAACTATCCTAATGTTCCATAGAAGTAAATCAGTTTTGCAGTCACTGACTAATTGTGAATTAGTTCTGCCTGTTCTGCACAGAAATGTCACTCCTAATTTTGGCAGGTAAGCTACTCAGTGAAATATTAATACCCAAGCTGTCTTGGACAACTTTTCCTAACCACAACAATCCCCCATTTAATAATCGGAACAGTTAGGGTCGGGTATTACAAGAGAAAATGGAATGTCTAATTTCCTCTTTTTTTTTTTTTTTTGACTGTTCTTATCACACCCTGAATGTAGACAATGAGCAAAATATAATTTATTATTATTCAGCTATTATGCCATTCCTGGTTTTGTGTGGTAGTCAGAGCCAAGGGCTATGCCATTCCCAACATGTCTCAGCTTGTCTGAAGTGATTCTGAAGCTTCAGAATATGATACTCACTCCTCATTGTAGATGAGGAGTAAGATACACTTTATTGTTTTAACCTGGATGGTTACTGTCTATAGACCCACTCATTGGTATTCATTTCAACAGACAAAACCAACCAAAGCAGCACAGTTTGCTAAGGGGATATTAGGAAACGTTTAATACATTAATATTACTCTAAAGGAAAAAGGGAACCCAGAAATGGCAGTAGATGTAAAGCTACTTCGTAGAATCAGATCAATTTCAGAACACCAAATAAGCTTTAAACCCCCATATAGCTAAATTTAACCTATGTATTGCAACACTACAGGTGCTTAATCTGTTCATTAGCTTTTTTCTAGTTAGTGTTGTCTCTTACTTCTTTGAAGTTACGACAATGTAATTTTGCAGCAGGGTTCAGTCTCTTTTGAGATACAAAATACTGCTCATACTGCTTTTTGGTCTCACTGGAAGACACTGCCTAATTCCACTCCTCCTAGGATCAGCTGTGACACGCCACCAGCTCTCCTGTTTCGTTTTTTCATTTGTTTTCACAAGACTTTTCTCCATTAAGGGCACTGAGCTTTCCACAGCAGTCATATATTTGATTGCCTAAAGTAAAGATCTGTCATTTGTGTTCCCTTCTCTGAATGCCACTTCTACTATTATACACACCCTCTGCTTAGCATTATACACTGTATAGGACAGTAAAAAGCTTATGTGTTCCTGCTTCTTTGTCTTGTCCCCTTAGTACTTTCCACTGCATGTGCACCAAGCTATACCTTCCCCAGTGATTTACTATTTTTGTCACGGCTTCATCTTTGTACAGGTCTGTTTTGCTTTACTGAGATTTGGAGGAGGATTTGTGTAACCAGAGTTTCCAAAGCTTTTTTCCTAAAGGCTTCCTAGAAGGTCCAGATTTTCCTCATATAAATTACTTTGGCACACAACCATAGAGGAGTCAGGGCTTATGCCTGGAAGGCAATCTGACAAGTTGAAAAAGCTTCTGGAAGTGTTTCTCAATCTGCATCCCTAAGAGGAATTCCTGGTTCCATTAAATTGAGTGACAAAACTTGAGCTCATTTAAGCTGACTGGGACTTCTAGTTCCTAAAATGATGGCATCTTGACATGACTTTACACACAGCTATTCCTGTTTCTAGTACTGCACAGGCTATTTTGATTTCTTTTTGTAGGGTGTAGTTCACTAACGTTTTGTGTCTTCTTGATAGCCAAACTTTGGTTTAGCATGAGACTCAGAAAATCCCTTTACATGTCTATAAATCTCTGGAGCTACAGAAAGGTATTTACTACAACTAAGTGAATAGTAAGTATCAGAGCTAATTATGGAAGCAGATGCATGTTTGATTAAAGCATGGAATTCCTGTTACCAGAGGATCAATGCCAATTCAGTAATTCATGAGGCAGTCATAAATTATTAGCTAATCTATGATGAAAGAGAGAGGTGAGTGATAAATATTTTGTGTGGTGCAAAACCAAATACAATTAATCCCAGTTAGAAAATTTCTCAAAAATATTTACGAGCTGTTTTGAATCAGTATCAAGACACAAATTCATGTTGTCCCATCTTTTCCCTATTTGCAACCTTGCAAAAAGGTCCACAGCTGAAACATGATCTGAATGGGAAACAACACATTAATGAAAATAAATCCTTTAACAGAGAAGCCATGAGAGATATTGCACAGTTTTGATTACTTGCTTTATGAATATCCTTTTTTCTTTAAGCCTGACACTCAAAAAGAAGTCGTGTGTCTAGATTGGCAGCTCTTAGATTTAAAGCTCTATGCTACCCAGCCCATGGCATAGGATCACAGGGATATCCATGATCACAATCCAACCCTAGATGGACCTATCTAGAATCATGCAGATTAGGTGCGTATGAATAGATAGTATAGCTGTGTTCACTGAAACTGAAATCTAATCTGTTGTAATGTCAAAGGAAGAGATGAAGGTCTGAGGAGGTACTATACTTCAATACGCAGAAAAGATATTTTTCTGAATAATGTAACTGAGACTTGCTTCCTAAAACAGGAATTTGTGCAGGAATCGGTAAATACGTGTTAGTGGAAGCAGTAATGAGTTTGCTTTGAATGTCTTGTTGCAAGTATTACTGCCTTCTGTAGGACTGCTGTAAGTCATACAGTGGTGACGTTACATGCTCTTAGATCTACATCATCTATATTGCTGCCTCTGTTACTTGAAATCTGAGTACAGCTGGTTAGCCTGCAGGTCCTGGCTGTCTAAGGAAATGAAGTAATGCGTTTCTCCTCAGTTTTGTAGAATGTGGATAAAAGTTACTGAAGATAAATGAAGTCACAAGGTGCGAAATATGAGAGAGGAAGATTCTAGATGGCTCTTGCTTGCTATCAACTGGCTCAAAATGGATGACTGCCCTGGTGTGAAATAGGCAGAGCTCTGTTTTATGACTTATTGTCTGACTTAGTAAACGCAGGAGCTCCTGCAGGATAATACTATTTCATAACAATGCAATTTGTTAGCATCAATTTCCACTTAATGTTTAGCTGAAAGGTAATCTGAAGGTCACTGAAGGACTTTTTGGTTGAGTGTGGGTAGAATGGTTCTCTCCCAAATACCCCCAAATTTAAGCCTTCTTTAAGGCATCCCAGGCAGAACAAATGCAGCAGGGGAGGCATCAGCCTCTGAAAGAGATATAAGGGCCCCTGATCTTTCTCCGAACCTCCAACAAAATTCCTGACTCATTTTGTTATCATCTTGTGCAGGGTGAATTGCTTGGGGAAACTCCATCCACCCACTGGAGCTGAAATCACCAGCCTCAAGAGAAATATTTGGTAAAGCCAAATCTGGCAGTTTACCAAAAGTGATTATTTTTCTTTTCTACTTTTACTGAACATTTCCGTTTCTCTCAGCAGCAACTGTTTTCCATACTACATTGACTATTACCTCAAACTAGTAACAGTAGCAGTATCTGAGAGATGTCACATTGAGTCCAAAAGTAAAGAAAACCATTTCTTTTTGTCTCATTTATACTATTACAGTAGCTGTATGCTTTGCCACTTCTGCATAAAGACTATGAGGTCAACAATAAACAATCCACACACTGTTACAACTTTGTGAAACAAATGATGGCGTTACAGTTAAAAACTTAACAATAAACACTAAAGGTCCCTCCAATTAAATTGCATTTTTTAAGTGTAAGCATTTTGTACAATAAAGCTCCGTGGCTTAGATGGTGAGTCATCCCACAGTCAGGAAGATGATGAGTCAACATCTCCCCACCCATTAAGGAGTAAAAGCAAATGCAAAGAACTTCTGCAATGAGTTGTAGCATAATGCCTTCATGTCAGATCACTCTGAAAGTAGAAACACAGGCCTGAAAGACAATGCAATTAAAAAAAAAAAAAAGGTAGAAAACTACTATGATGAAATGGAATAATAGTCCAATTATTGAGAAAGCGTATTAGAAAAAAGAGTTGACGTGTAAGAGAGACCTAGTAAATACTTGTAACACACTGATTCCTACCCACACAAGCCTGCAGCAAATGCAGCTATGCTATTTTCTTTACTGTGAAAATGCGAAAAAACTTATAAAGATGCTCCGAGCCTGTGTCACCCAGCTTTCTAGGTTATTTCAGTACTTCAAAAGACTCAGCTAGGTGCACCAGGGATATGCACAGTTTTCCAGCCTTTCAGTATAAACAGATTGTAATTAGCTATGCTCATTAACAGGCAAGGGAAACAGTCCCAGAAAAAGGGTGTAAACAGAGGTTTTCGCCAACATCTGACCCTAGTGAAATAAGACTGGTAGTATCCTACTGACATGGAGAAAGTCAGGGGGCCAGGAGTAATCTGAACTTCACATGTCATAATTGAATAAACAAAACCAAATACAACCTGCCAGCTTGCTCACAATATCGCTGTCAGCTGGTAGGCCCCTTCAATTATTTGCTTCAATTATTTAGCTTACTGAAAATATCTGAAATACTTTTGTCAAATAACATGTGAAATTTGCAGGAAGAAAGGAAAGAACAACATGCAGGGGAAAATTACTGTCGGAGAGTTGGGGGAGCTGGGGACTCCCAGGGGGTCAGGACTTGGGGTGGGGTGGTGGTGGTGGTGGTGTCCCTATTGTGGTTGGCAAGGCAGGGTCTGGCAGCCCCTCTGGCCCCACCATCCCAGCCAGGAGAAGGACAGCTGGGCGGCACTGGGGGCAGCCCCAGGCATTGGTCATCTCCCTGGGGTTGGAGATGGGGATGGGATGGGACAGGACAGGACACCAGCCTGCAGGTTGGGCCCAGCCCAGGTGCCACAGCCAGTCCCAGCCCAGCTCAAGGCAGGTGCCTCACCTCAGGTGAGGTCCAAGCACTGGGGCCTCAGCTGAAGGCAGGTCTCAGGGCTGGGGTGGCCTGGCCAGCGCCTCCCACAGCAGTGCTTGGTGGTCTTCCCTTGGCCCTGTGGAATGGGGACCCCCTTGGCTGTGCTGATCCTTAGCTGACCCCCAGTACCTGCAACCAAACCCTGTTGAGGGGACACGTTTAGGGCCCCAACAGTTTCTACAGAGCTATTTTGAACAGAGGAAGGTGTAAGCAATGCTGGATTCTGTATGCTACATTTGAGGAGTTTGCGAGTGTTTCCTCTAATGGTACCTAGCAGTTTTTTCCCCTCCCCCCTCATTTTATGAATTGCAACACTTGGCTTTGAAGGGCTGACTGCATTTCATGTATGTTCATGTGATGCTTATCAGCCATACTTCCTCATTCTGGAGGTACCAGTGTGCTGCAGCACGTCTAGGTCAGCAGAAAGCAGGACAACAGCCAGCTGGGAGGCCAATCTGCTCCTTGCAAACGCTTCTGGTTCAGGAAGTGATATTTCTTCACTGATCATCATGTTCTGGGCCAATCTGAGATGATAGTGATATGAAGCGTGGTGCTGTGCCGGACGTGCTCTGGAAAATGTGTTTGGCCAGCTTGGTGAGGAAGTGATTGCAGCAAACTGCTTCTAGCAGGCTGCCGAAATCCCTCATCTTGTGCAAACCACTCTCACTTTGAACTTCAGAGTTTTAATCTGAATGTTTCAACCTCTTTCTAATTACATAGGTGCCAGTTATTGCCCTTCTATTAAGCCTGCTAGTTTCCATGTTGTTCCTTTCCAAAAAAACCCAAAGCCAAGATACAGGGTATAATATTAAGCTTTAGACATGTCTTATTCCTGGACCATTTCTGCCACAGGCTCATGTGCAGAACAAACAGAGCTAATAGCTGCCAGAGCTCAGTGAAGCGTAGAAGCTGAGTTCACTCTTCTCCACTCCTTTTTCCCTCAAAGTTTCACTGATCAAAGATATATCTTAATATATTCACTTTGAGGTAGTATCAGACATGTCAAAATGTGAAAGGTGTAACTCAAGTTTAGTTTTTTAACATTTTAATCTTACAATGACAAAAGATTTATGGTAATTTACTAGTGAGGGATGTGGCCATGGCAGGGCAGGAGAGCTACCACAGCATGCTCATTTGTTGCCTTTTCCCTTCTGAAATCTGCTCCTGCTTTCTCCAGCACATAGTTTTGCAATGACTTTTTTTGTGTGTGTGGTTCTGTGTTTTGGACAGCGCCCAGATTTAGCTGCTGTAAAGAGCAGCCGGTTGCTGGGGCTGTGCAAACACGCTGGTTGCTAGGTGGGGTCTCTTGCACAGCCCTATAAAAGCATCACCAGCCCTCTGCTCTCTTACTCCTGACTGTGCTGTCCTGAAAAGTAGTATTTGTAAGGAAGAAGGTAGGTTTTTATAGTTCTTTGCTGCTCTCTGTAGACCTGGCAAACTTTAAGAACTTTAATTATTTGTCAAGTGACCTGGTGCAATTTTCTGTGGGTTGGATTTGCTGGCGTGGGAAAAGAGGGGTGTGGGCAGGAGGAATTCTTTCAGTTTTGTAACGTTTCAGGTACAGGGAAGGGCTTGAACAATTACTGCTTTTGTTTAATGAATGTAAGGAATTGAAAAAAAATGCTTAAAAGATTAAAAACAGATTATTGCCTATGCTTTCTCTTTGCTTTTGTAGTAGGCTGCTGTCGAAATCTGCAGTAAAACTGGAGTTGCTGGAAAACTAACAAGCTTTGTATGGAAACTTAAAATAAGAAACAGCTGTTGTTACTTCAGTTTGTTGCTGTGGGACTGTAAAGAGTTCTTTGGTCATGAAAGTGATGAAAATGAGGCAAAGCAGCCTTTTAGAAGCATAAGAGCAAACCCCTGGTTTTGTGACTAAGAACTTAGGCAAAGCCAGATAAGTAAGGGCTGTGTCATCTGAGGTTTGTTCTGCTAAAACTTTCCACTGAATTTTCCAAGGATGGGATTGTCTTTCTCTCTGTTTTCATGCATATTCAGTAGACTTTCTCACTGTAAAATAAATTATTGTGTTAGATCTACTGACTGTTTTTCTGATAGGGTGTGATGACCTTAATTTACATCAAGATCCTGGTAACTAGCATTGGAGAGTAACCAGAGATGATATATCTGATACAGTTCAGGGTATGGTTAAATAAGCTTGGAGGAATGCTGTCATTTGACACAGACTGTAGTGTGGAAGTCTAATTTGTGTCTTTAAATATTTTCAATAAATATTGAGTATTTTCTCAAAACTTTTAAAAATTTGCCTATGTCTAGATCCAGGGTGCTTTTTCTGGGGACTGGGAGCCAGACAGAACGCGACATTGCAGTAATTTGCATTCAGTCTGGATCTCTGGGTTTTCATTCCAGTTGCAGTGTTGATCATCTCAATTGGAAATGATAAAATGCATAAAACCCACAATATTTTTCAAACTGAGAAATTCTAAGTTCTTGATCCTCTTTCCTTTGAAATGGGACATCAACAGATTCCAGTCTTGGAAGTGGGACACATGGCCTGGACAATATTTTGTTAAACAGAATAACTCTCAAATAGGTATTTGGTATGGAGTAACCAGAAAGAAGTGTCACACTTGTCTACCACTCTGTTGGTGCCTTTATTTTTTCATCTCCTTGTTCATAGATTTTGTCGTGAGCTCAAAAGTAAAGGAAAATATATGGCAGAAAGCCATTAGTTCTTCCATTCCTTTTCATCCTAAATTAAAATAATATTTTGACTGAATTTGTCCCTACTGGATCTAGGTATTGTTTACATGAGCTGTTTGCATTTTAGAGCAGCATGAGTCAAAGCATCGGGAAAGACCTCTACTCTGTCAGGGAGCTGGCTGTCTTCCTAGATTCCAGTCTTCTTTTTTCTTATCAACCATAATTTCTTATAAAGCAGGCAAACAGTTTTATATGCAAGGTGGTTTCGCAACTTTCTGAGCCAATTCAAGCGCAGTTTGGTCTTTAGCCCCTCTCAAGAGCCATTGCCTGCTTTGACTTCTATTAAACTTAATTTGTCTACTATGTGGAAATAGATGGATCTGCATGCCAAAGTGCCTTTATTTAAAAAAGGAGGAAAATAAAAGACTCAGTTTTGAAGGCACAGAATTCTTTTACTGTATCTCTAATATAAATTAGTATAGACATCAAGGTTTAGAGGCTTAATAAACCCGATTTAGTGTAGGCTAGCAGCCTTCTGCTCTATTCATCCCCAAGAGCAGCCAAGCCTCTATAGCTGGGTGTGAGGGGTGGGGGTGGGGACAGGCAGAAGCAATGGACAGGTTAGCAGTTCTCACTGGAGCCAGCTCTACCAGCTTTATTCCTGAGAATTGTTACTCTATCGACCAAAATGCAGTTTTGGTCCCACCTCGTCTTAGATCTGGTGCTATGAGACTGAATCTTGTTTCTTAGTTTTAAACAATTATACACCACTCTGTGAATCTATTAGTCGACAGCCGTATCTGTACTTGTCACTTTTGGTGACTCAGTGCACCTAGTATGGAGGCTTTAAAATGTTTCCATCCAGCTGCATATGGCCTCTGTGTGTGCTGTTATAAAATGCAGCAGAACTTTAGATACTATAGCACTTAATCTGGCCTCATATACTTCTTCTGTCAATGTAATAAGAGTATAGGAGTCACTATAACAGCTTGGTAAAATAACATTTTTAATAGCAACATAAGTATGCTTTTCCGATCCTCAATAAACGACACATGCGTAAAAGTTGATACTTAAAACTAACATAATATTCTGATCATTATTTACCCAGGTGAGACCTACTTTAAGTGACATATAAATAAAGATTCAGGGTCAGTTTCAGATTTTCTAGCAGCACTGGCAGAGGTGAATTTTGTGCCCTCAGGGCTGAGGGAAGGGCACAAAAGCACGGGTTTTCTGAGGAAGAGGGAGTGTGGTGGCTCCTGCCTCGGAGAAGGAATGGAAGGGTGGAGCTGGGCTGGAGGAGGGCCGTGGAAGGTAGCTGCTGCTTTGTTGGCAGCTGAACGTGGAAGTGAGTTTTAAAGTTTTGCCATGAGAGAAAGAAGCAGCTGGGCTGCAGCTACACTGCCTGGTCCTCCGTGTGTGCCGCTTTAAATGACTATTCTTTGTCCTTCAGTGAGACACAGGGCATAAGTAAGGTAAGTGTGTTTGCAGCATGTGCAACATCATTTTTTTATACTCGGGTATATGATCAACATTATATGATCTGTACCCCGAGACTATGAATAGCATTTTGTCTCTTCCCACTAGATTCAAAGATGCTTCAGGTTACTCAGTAACATTAGTTTATTATGAGTGCTTTAAGCTTTTCCTAGACTTTGCTATGGAAGTGTGTTTTGAAAAAAAAAAAAAAAAAAAAAAGATTTAATCTATTTTGAGCAGACCAAAAATACTTTATTTGGTAAAAAATTAATTTCTGCTCTTTGTTCCCTCGGTGTTTCTATTACCAAACAAAATATTCCTCACAGCAAAGTCTTTATGAATCAACCTATTTATTATTTTTGGGTCCTCAATGTCAAATCCCATCACAGTTGGTCTTTTTTCCCATTCTGCATGGTATCTTATGGAAAAGCTAGACTGATTTTCATGTTGAATGGTAAAAAGCAAAAATTACTTTGTTCCCATCCTTAAATGGGTAATGCTCTATTATTTTGTAGAAATTGGATGAAATAGATAAGAAATAAGGAACAGTGTAGGTGAAACTGTCCAATTTTACTCATCTTTCTTAGGAAGGAGCAAGACGAAGAAATTACATGAGAATATATTTAACAAGGGTATATCTTTTGTCTTAACGTAACATGGAAGAGCTCCAACCTCAGTAAATGATCGGACAAGAATACTTGTTTAGCATTGAATTTGAACAGAATCAAATATTTGGCAAGCTAAATGGGCATACCTGATACCTTAAACAATGAAGAAAGACAGACTTTAATTTCTCTCTGGTAACTTCCCTTTGAAAATCAATGCTAATGCTTAGGTATTGCCATAGTAAATAAGCAAATAGGTCAACTAGTTTACTCTTCTATTTCTAATCTAAAACTTCTGCAAGTAGCTAAGGCTGTAGGGGTGAACAAGCAATTATGGAGCATTGTCTCACCTGCCAAACATAAACAAAAGTTACCTGCATTTTACCAGGCCAATTACTGCTTGGGAATCTAACCCATGCATTGTCATAGTTCAAGAGAAAGGATTTTGAGAGAGGGAGATCTTAAGTTGCACTGGTGCTGAAAATGATGAAAAATGGTTTGTGACTAGATGAAACACGGTTTGTAACTTGATGCATCTCTTCCCAGAAACTCCGCCAACATGGCTATGGAATCAGAATTTCTTAAACAGGCATGGTTAATGGAAAATCAAGAGCACGAATGTATTGTAAGTATTATCACCTTTTGAGAGCATCATGCTTATTTTCAAGGACTTTTAGAAGTGATTTAAAGGCATAGGTCACAAACATGTCTTGTATACTCAAAGGGAAGAAAACCTATGGCAAAACTCCAGCTGATTGGAACTGGAACCCAGTTTTACTGCATCATATAATCTCATATAACCTAATGACCTGGGAAGTCTGGTATCAGATGAAAAATTACTCTTATTTGCACATGTCAGTCTAGTTATCAATTCCTGGGCAGAACTAGTTACTGTAATAAAACTGTAATTCACAGGGGCCAATAACTGATTTACCCAAGTCCTCCTCCTTAAAGTAGTAATCTGATGCACATGTGTGTGAATGTGTATGAACATGTTGAGATGATGTACATGAGGAAAACAGGGACTTTTAGGCTGAGGTACAGGAAGTCATGAGTTGGAGGCCAGGAATGTAAAGGAGGAACTCAAGTGACTAGTATATGCCTTAGTTTTCGTATCATGTGTTGTGCTTACAGTGGAAAGAGTCACAGTATGTAATAAAAAATCTCAGATGATCAGTACCGATAGTGATTAGAAGGGAGGCTTATGTTGGTGAGAAGTAAGGAATTACTGCACTAGGATGACATGAAGGGTCTTTGTGGTAATGAAGTTGATTAAGATACTGAAATGACTGTCAGCAATGGTAAAGGGACACACTGTGAAGTCACAGGAGATCCTGAAAGAACTTTAATCTTGAAAAAAGTTGAACATAAGGGGGAAATTTCAATAAATAAAGTTTTCTGCTTTAGACCTGCATGGATTTTGTGACTTTGCACAACATTTTGTGCATAAACCTTTGGCTCTACCATCCCTTTTCCCTTGCACTCCCAGGTTCCTGAGTCATTCTGGTTGTGTTGGTTACAGACAGATTTATTGCTAGTAGGTGTTTGTCATGGAAACCAGTATACAAAGATTAACCTGGGGTGCCTGGGAAACAGGCAGCAAACCAGTTCCATTCCTCTGTTGGCTTATCACACAAGTCACAGTGATTTTTTCAAAAGCAGGTGAGACACTGCTTTAAGTATGGAGTCCTTCTGCTCTCATAAAATTCCTAGTGATAGAATTGTGTAGGGAGTTACATATTTAATTATCAGATGTTAGAAATGTACAAAATTCAATACATAATGCTGTATGTAAAAATTGTATCTGTAAGACCTTGAAATGTGTCATGTACTACTTAATTTTAGCTGCAAAGGATTTAGAAAAATTAAAATAGCGAGTTGTTGAAACAGGACAAATAGTGTAGGTGATTCTGAAAAAGTTTAGGTAAACTACTGTTTTGTTTTGGTTTTGTTTTTTAATAAAAAAATCTCACCATATATCATACCACGGAGAATTTTATATAAATATTTCATCCAGGAATATTGGGGCATTTTATAGCTTCTTTAAAAGATGGTAATGAGTATGGCATCAGTTAGATAGTACTGTTGGGTTCTAAGTCCTACCAGTAACTTGATTTGTCATGTTGCTGGCTTAGGGCAAGGCACGTCATCTGTCACGTAGTGGAATTCATCATCCTTAGGTATTCCCAGAGCACTTTAGACATTGACTAGGGAGTGCCTATCTAGGAGTGGCTTCAACAAAGGCAGACAGTGGATGGTGCCTGTGAAGAAAGTGTGGCTTACATCTCAAGTTTCAAAGAATTTGAATAACAGTTTTCCACTTCGTAGGATTAGACTTGAACTCTTCTCCAAGATCTTGCATGCAAGAAGTGCTTGTAGCCTTAAATATGAGTCAGCTGGGAAGTCACTTAATGTGGTGCACAGTCATTTTGCATAAGATGAGCAAGGAAATTAGTAGCACTTTGCTGGCAGTGCCTGTGGGATTTAATTGTGGTTTTAGAGCTTTTAGAATTTGGACGTAATTGCCTAACATGACAGTTAGAAGTATTTTCCTGTGGAATCTAACTTACACTGAGAAATATGTCTTCAGGTGCGTAAAAGAATGTGTGAAGTATTTCCTGTTTAATATAAGAGATGTGAAAGGTATAGATCCAATGCATGTCCATTACTGAGTCCATTTAGTTCTCTGTAGTTACAAAACTGTGTATGTTCCTTGATAGTCCTGTAATAGACAATCCCAAATACATGGTTTATTTACGTATCTAAAATTGCTTCTTTACAAATATATTATTTGCAATGAGCATTTTTTTTTTTTTCTTTCCCCTCTGCAGAAAAGTTCAAAAGGTGGCTCTGGAGTACAGTCATACCCTACGTTTGATCCATCAGCTGATGTTGTTGCTTTGGACAAAGCTATTACTGTAAAGGGTAAGAGGAGTAAATATTTAACCTGCTACGTTGGGACTCTTCCTTAGGAAATTTTGAGAATGACACTGAATAAAATATCAGAATGAGAGACAACGGCAAGGAGGAGAGGTGCCTCTGCTTTTAAAAGCTTGGCAATACATTAAATTATGTCACTTGGTAACGAATCTCAACTTTGATATCCTGATGTTGTATTACAATTTCAGACCTTAATACTACATTAAAGTTCTTGAATATGTTGAAGGAAGGGTTGTAAAAATTTAATTTCTAAAAGAATTTAAAGAATCAAAAAATATTATAACATACCATACTAATACTTTTTATTTTGATTTCCATGAAATCACTGCAAGACCCAGGGAGTACGCTGACAATGTAGTGCATGCTTCTACTGCGCTTCTCTCTTTTAATGAAATTCACATTTGGCACGTTGCCTGTACTTTGAAACCATTTTAAATTTGACTTGCTGAGATTAAATGAGTATGCCATCTATTTTATTTTCAGTTATTTTGTAGTGTAAGTTCTGTACTCAGTACACTTTAAGACTTCCTATATGAAATTGTAGAAACATAGGTTTCTGTGTTTCATGGGAATCTTATTTATTTGGTTTCTTCATTACATCATTAATTGTAAGTCAGTAGATGATTAATTTTTTTCTTTGGTTAAACTGCAGTGTGTCAAGAAATCAAAATATGGCATAAAGCGAATAATAAAATCTAAAAATTATTATTTGGCTAAATGATGCACTAGAGGCAGCTATAATATTTCCAGTATATTAGACATGTTGTTCTTTGGTGACTTACAGGTGTGGATGAAGCCACCATCATTGACATCTTGACTAAAAGAACAAATGCTCAGCGTCAGCAGATCAAAGCTGCCTATCAGCAGGCTAAAGGAAAGGTAAAGTATATCCAAGCCAAGCTTAAATTTACACCCAGAATATCAGTGTTGCTCCTGGCTCAGATAGAACATATATCTTTAGCTTCGTAGAACAAAAAGTTACGGTCTCCTGCCTTCTGTAGTTTGTAAAAACCATGATGGAATGATAATACCTTGCAACTATATTGCCAAAGCTGAGCCTTTGAATATGGTGGCCACTATTTTGAAGTAAAAAAAACAGTTTTGAAGTTCTGACTTTCCAGGTTTTTGAATGCCCTGGAGATCCTTTAAATCACTACATCTCTGGGAATGCAGGGATTTTGCTACCACTGGGAAACAGTTTGCTGAGAGAAAGGGAGAGGTGGAGAATGGTACTTGGAGTCATTTCTCTGAATATTTCGGTCCAGATAGAATACTAAATAGGGTAGGAAAATTGTAGGAATGTAATGCTGTTCCACAAGTATACCAACATTAGTATGGGAACGGATATACAGAGAGCAGCGTTCGACATCTGAGTGGTAAAACTGCTAGTCCCTGGATCTGAGAAACTTGAAAATACTGCACGTGTCTGGAAATGGTTTTAATTGCTCTTACTTTTCTCTATAAAAAATTTTCTCCAGTTGAACCTGTAACTCTAATTTGAAATTACAGTTGCAGTTGGCATACCACAGTTACTAATCATTTTCCTCCTTGGAAAGTGATTTCTTTGAGTATTTTGCTTTGAAACTCTAAGTGGATCTTTTAACGACCAACTTAGAAAATAAGTCTAATATCTCATTTTAGCCTAGATTTCCTATTTCTGTTCAGGAAACCTCACTTGTGGTTTTCACAGCCCTCTCCCCTTTCAGAGGAAGCTTCAGCCTTGCAATTACATTTTTTAAGGACCTAAATTAAAATAAATCTTCAAGGACGCAGGGAGACTAATGCTGTTAGATTATTAGATACCCTGGGTCCTGGCATGCCATCAAAACCAGAACAGAACTAACTATGGACGCACTGCTTGCTGCTGAAATAATCTAGTTGGCTTAAATATCCCTAACAAAGCAGGTTGACCTTCTCACTTTTATAGCCACAGCCTTGGCACATACTTGCTGAAGAACAGGGGTGTAACTTTTAATGTAACAAAACAGAGTACTGAGCGTTTCCAGATAGGAGACAGAATGAATCAGATATACTTTTTTTTAAAACTTAAATTTAGGTCAAATTAGAACATAGCCCAAATCTTGACTTCAGGACTTGCAGTTTTGTGTAGCACAATACTATGTTATGGCCACAGAGTTTCCACTACAAGTTCTGTATGTTTTAAGCAATAAATGGATGATTTAAAATGTTACCCAGATTAAGAAACCCAGTCATAATTATAACAGCAATACAGTATCAACTTCTCTTAAAAACCAAGCTGCCTATTTTGAGTCTTCTTCTGATGCTGTAAATGGGTGAATATGGCTGAACTCCAGCGTGTGAAAGCACTCCGGAATACTTACTGAAAACCCCTGACACTTTGTTAACATAAAGGTGTGAAATTAAAAATTTCAAGTACTGCTTCATAATTCTTTCTAGTAGCTAAAGGTATGATGTAGACTAAGATTCATGAGAGATCAGACTTAATTTCTGGACTGTAGCTGAAGAGCAGCTTTTTACCATTCACTAGATTAGTGTGTTTCTTATTCTTCCTGTCACAGAGTCTGGAAGAAGCCTTGAAAAAAGTTTTGAAAAGCCACCTGGAAGATGTTGTTGTGGCCCTGCTCAAAACTCCAGCTCAGTTTGATGCTGAAGAATTAAGAGCCTCTATGAAGGTAAGGCAAAATCTTCTGAGAAAAGCTTTCCTAAAGAGCATAAATAATTACTGGGGCCTGTACATGACACTGAACTTAGATTTCAAAGCTTTAACATTTTAACCCCATTTTGTAAAATAAATATATACTGGTAACCCAGGTTCTGAGAACAGGACCCAGCAATCTCTGCTAAATTTCAGAGTTGATGAAGATTGGCTGCAAATGGTATTCTTTGGTGAGAATGAACTGTTTTTGCATTCTGAAAAGTGGTTGCTGATGTAGTAGTGGTAGAAAGCCATAGTATTTACATACATGTTTATGTAAGAGAAAACAAAAAGCGAGGGGGATATTTTTCTTCATAAATTTTTCATTCCTATCTTTTACGTGCATGGGTTGGTCCCTTTCTTGTTTCCTTTGGGTACCAGTGGTATTAGTGTGCTAAAAAGTTAATTCCAAAAGAACTGAAATAACAATATTGTATGGAAGCACAATGTTCTTCATTTTTCTTTCTTGTCCCACATGGGGCCTTCAAAGCCGAGTCCATGATTTTCATCTTATTTCTGGTCTTCTAAATTTTAAGTATCAAGTAACATTTCTAAAAATTCAACCATTTTTATCAGGGACTTGGAACTGATGAAGATACCTTAATTGAGATTCTGGCCTCAAGAAACAACAAAGAGATCAGAGAAGCCAGCAGATACTACAAAGAAGGTAATTCAGAGCAAAAAAGAAATATTAATAATATAAGTCTACAGTAGACACATTACAGTCATAGCCCCACTTCTCAATATGAGAAGTTGAGATGACATTGTAGAAGGCAAGTGAATCTTCACAGGTTGAAAGAGTTGTAGGGAAGTGAGGTCACACTGACTTTTTTTCTGATCTACGTGGATCCCAGGGAAGGAAAAGGTACATCATCACCAACAGAACTGCAGATGTCTCATGGAATGGGCAATGCATTTAGATGCTTTCTGGGATGCAAGCAAAACACAGCTGCTTTTATTCTCTTACAACTGAGACCTGGCTAACCTCTTATGATCTCACTAGGCTTGAAAAAAAAAGCTTATTGAGTTAGCAACACAGATAACATTAGCAGTAGGAACAATCAGTGAACTAAAGGGGGACAATCTTTGAAGAGGTAACTAAAATGTGTTGTGGTATCTCTCATATATGTAGAGTTTACTGCAGTCAGTGTTGTCTAATTAAATCATGTTTTCTGAGAATATAGGATAATTTTTCCAAGATATTTCCATTCAAATAGCCTCAGTTAGAAGCCTGAATTAATACTTTGATTTTTTGGAAGAGTTTTGTGATTGAGTTCACTGCTGATAAGAACAACCAGAAATAAGAATGAAAGACAAATGGGTCAGAAAAGGTTTCAAGCTTTTTTTTTTTTTTGTACTTCACAAGCAAGAGCCCAAGACAATGCCACCCACAAGACCTTAGGAAAGGACTTTTTCAGCAGATTTTGAGTTTAGCCTCCAATTGCACAGCATGTCTCAGGGATTAAAGGACGTGTTACAAATATACCCCTTCTCTTGAAGATAAATGAGAGGAAGTGAGAAAACTGCATTTCTAGTGGGCCTATTTAAGTGGGAAATTAAGAAAGGGCTGAAAAAAACAGTCATAGAATGGTTTGGGTTGGGAGGAACCTGTAAAGATCAACCTAGTTGATAACTTTAAAATGAACTACGAATCCTTTTCCTTTCAATTTCAGTGCTAAAGAGAGATCTGACGCAAGACATTATCTCTGACACATCTGGAGACTTTCAGAAGGCTTTAGTTGCTTTAGCGAAGGTATGCTGTACTTAAGCATTTTGAGTGACATTACCCATAATAAAAAAATAATGTTGTCAAGACTATTTTAGGGAGAGACATACAATAAATAAGGATTTTGGGAAGATTTATTTCCTTGCATTACGCACATATCTTAGATCATATGAAATTGTTCTTAAACAAGCTATAATGAGATTTTATCTCAAACATATTTTAAAAAACAATGATGTTTGTAATTATTTGTCAGTTATGCTTTTAAGACTTATATGTAGTAACTGTCTGTAAACACTTGAAAAAACAACAGGAATAATGTCTTGTCAATTGACTGGAAATAGAAGAAGAAGAAATACTTACAATTAGAGAAATCTTTTCGCTTGCTGTTAAGATATGTTTCTAATAATTATATAACAGGGCAGGGAGCTAGCAAGTGTACAAAGTGTCTTGTGAATATATGTTCAAAAGTAGATGAGTTTAAATACTGGAGCTGCCCAATAAGAAGACCATTTTAAAATGCATAAATGATTGAGTCCATGATTCTTGGGTACATGTATGAAGCTTGTACATGCACACAGGACTGTTTTTTGATACCTCCATGTGCATTGTTTGGCTCTTCAGTTTTTGGTTTGAAACCAACTTGAAAGGAATATATTTAGTGGTCATCAGGGAGCAAATCACAGCTTTCAAAACTGTAACTTTACATTAAGAAACAATATTTCCTGTGAATTTTAATGTAGGACTTCAGAAATAAGTTGCTGATGGCCTTAGAAACATGATCTCCAATTGATTAACAAATACAACAGCTATATTGACAGAATGATTGTCATAACTCTATCTGCAGTTACATATTAAGTCATGTATGGGAATGGTAGTGTGGAACTCTAAAATGATGAGTTTTGATTGAACTGTATGATTGTGAGTACCAGTGAACTTTTATGTATTTATTTATTTGCTTATGTAGGCAGACCGATGTGAAGATTCTTATGTGAATGATGAGCTTGCTGACAATGATGCCAGGGTGAGATCATACTTCATCTGACTTACTTGAGATTACAAACTCTGGCTGTGAATGTTCCACTTGAATCTTGTGCGCTGCAGACCTAAAAGATATTTCTATGTTATGTAGCTGTCTTTTCTGAGGGGATACTATTTTAACAAGTTCATGTAAGCTTCACCATCTGCAGGAAATTAAATCTCCACTCTAATATCTAGCTTCGGAAACATTTCTGCAAGATCTCTTCTAGTTCATGTAAAGTGTGCAGACCATTTGCAGTAGAGGTCAACAACTGGAGAAATTAGACACAATCTTCCTTCTGTTGTAACATAGTTCTTGAATTACGGGACAAGTGAGAGAGTGTTGTTAAATCTTCTTTGCTGCTGTGTGGAGTTCTTTAATTATTACTTCTAGAGAGGTTTGAGGAGGTGAGGAAAATGCAGGAAACTTACTTGATTCTTACTTTCCATTAAAGTCATTCCTGGTAACACCAGGAGTACTTGGTGCACAGGTTGCTCCTTCACATTTGTCCAGTTAATATCAGAGATAATTTTGTTTGTCTGAAGAAAGCTTGCCAGTCCTAAACTCCCACGCAGACTGTAAGTGTATCATGATATGTGAAATATATCTTCATTCAAGAATGTAATATAACCAGGAGAGCTAGATGGTGATGAAAATGTGTTTTGTTGCTGCATAGTGTTCTCTAGGTACTATTATGACATAAGTGAAGTATGAACTTGTAGAGCTAGAGTTAATTTGAGGTTGTGTAGAGTTTTGTTATGGATTGTGTCAAGGGCTAGAATTCTTTACTGACAAGCAGTAAGTTACGTTTGGCTGGTAGCCTCAGCAGTACAGTATTTCTGTTTCGGTTTTACTATACTGATGTTAACTTTCGTACTTTCTTTTCTTTATGACAGGCCTTGTATGAAGCAGGAGAGAAAAGGAAAGGAACAGATATTAATGTGTTCGTAACTGTTCTTACTTCAAGGAGCTATCCACATCTCCGAAGGGGTAGGTTGGATGAAACAGCGCTTCACAGGAATTGTATTTTGAATGTGGCCTGCTCATGAACTAAGACAAGATATAGAATATCAAGACGTGATTCTGACTGCTACAAAGGTCTTTGTAATTGCATACATGCTTGCTGACTAAGGGTGGAATTGGCAGCTTGGATGTTCTGTCTACTCGGGATGAGCAATTTCATTTAGGTTGTTAAGAAAGCTATTACCATGAAGTCTCATACGGCTAGTTATTACAAGGACAATGGATTTGTGTGGCAGGGGTTCTCAACGCTCCCCAAAATGGTCTTGTTTCTCAGCCAGTTTGCCCTGGGTACAGGAATATCACCTAATGTCACAGGCTCCAGTGGAGTTATTGGACCATTTCTATCCCTACCAATGGGAACATGAACACTACCATCCTAACAAAGTCCCATTCCTTATGCTCCGTCCACCAGCCCATGGACTAACACTGCTCTTTACACTGTAGTGGCTGAACAAAATGAGAAAGATGGCCTACAATCAGCCATCTGTGTGCACTGCTGCAGCAGTGAGGGCAGAATAAGGCAGAGGCAGTGCAGGGAGAATACTGTATTTTCGTTATTATCACCAAGTTTTCTTCCCTTATTTAGTCTTTCAGAATTACACCAAATACAGCAAGCATGACATGAACAAGGTACTGGATTTGGAGCTGAAAGGTGATATTGAGAACTGCCTGACTGCCCTTGGTAAGTGGTTCTGCAGATTGTAATCTAGTATATATATGGATCATACGAAAACCTACTTTTTACTTCTGTTACGCTTGCTCTGATAGGAAGCCATTCTGGGCTTACCTTGCCTCATTGAGAAACTTGCTAAATAATACTTCGGAAAATCTTGTCTGAACATAGTGATCTGAGTTATTTAAAGTCAGTTAAAGTTGATGAATGAGTAGAAATACCTGTCTTTATATGTGGAAGGGTCTTCTAAGGAGAACAGATTGTCATCAACATCGGAAGATCTTTACAATAAATCAGTGTGCCAAAAAGAGCTGTCAGAACAGGAACAATGCGTATCAAAAATCCTATAGTTTTGAACCTGTTTTCAAAAACCCAAGATCAAAACCACTCTTCTATAAGTTTGTTGGTTTTTTTTTTTTTAAAGACACGAATAGTATATGATTATTAAAAATATAACTGATTTCCTTCTGTGGTTTTGTTCAAGAAAATATTCTTGTAAGGTTTGTGATAGAGGTGTATACTAAACCCCTTAACATTACTGTTCCTTATGGAAAATAAGGTGAGACAGTGACTCACTTAAATCACTCTTATCAGTGGACCAGGGATGGAATCAGAAGCCAGACACCCATCTTGTTCTCAGCTTTTGTATCACAGTCCAGTTTACTTTGCATAAATTCCCATTAGATCCTTTTAATATCAGAAGTGGAGGGCAAGCTCAGTTTACAAAACATCAGATCATAACCCCAAGCTCTGCTGTAGAAGACACAAATGCTTTCCTCTTTTTCTTCTTGGGAACTGCAATATCTTTCTTAATTTTGTGGCAGTAAACTAGGGAATGCAGTCTTGTAACTATTATCCCCTGACTGAAGTGCTTTCTGAATAGACAGAGGAAAGAAGCTGCTACTTCTCCCATATTTTGAAGACAGGTAACAAAGAAGTAGATAAATAGGATATGCCAGTAGGAACACTGCAACTGCTTCTAAAGTGTTTTCTTTCCAAACTTTTGCCTTTTGTTACTTGTT
The DNA here is from genome assembly GCF_000708025.1 of Charadrius vociferus. Classification (NCBI taxonomy): domain Eukaryota; kingdom Metazoa; phylum Chordata; class Aves; order Charadriiformes; family Charadriidae; genus Charadrius; species Charadrius vociferus. Next base: position 1,267,305 of record NW_009648645.1, read on the forward strand.
ACGTGTGTAGCAGGTGTGACCTTATCTTATTGTTTCATTACAGTGAAATGTGCCACAAGCAAGCCAGCTTTCTTTGCTGAAAAACTCCACTTGGCGATGAAGGTAACCTAAAGAAAGAACCTCTCTTTGTAAGCATGGGGTGCTTTGTGAAGTGAAAAATAACAAGCTAGCTAGAGCTCTCTAAGCTCTTTGTGTGATAAAAAAAAAAACTGCAGAAGGAAATTCAGTGTATTTTTCTCTCCTTCTGTTCTTTCATTTGAAACCTCTGAGGTTTCCATAGGAGGAACTGTTCATCTGCTATAGTGTGTTCAGGAAGGCATCTGTGTGTCCATACATATGTCTTTTACTCTAGACAGTGACAGAAAGCTAACTGTAACCTTTCTTATTTATGAAACCACAAAAATATTAGGGAAAAGTAAATCAGAGAGCAATTAGAGATCTGGACAAGAACCTTCTTGAAGCTTAAGATTAGACAAGACACTCATGGTCCTTCTGGCAAAGTTGGAAGCTGAGTTGAGTGAGGCAACTGGAGATCCTGAAACAGCCTAGTATGAAGGCATTTTCATAGCTCCTGTGACCTGGTTAGGAGCAGTATGTGAAAAATTGAGTGAATCATTAGGAAAATACAGTTCATTGCACTCTTTAAAAAAAATAATTAAAAAAGGCAATGAAGTCTAAGTTGTCTCTGGTGTCTAGCAAGCACTGTGAAGGACATGCCTCTTTTTAGGAGACAGCTGAAAGAAACGTGTAAAAAGGAAATCCACGGAGAGAGGTAGCTTGTCAGAAGTGAATTGTGCTCATAGGGAACCGAAGGGGAATATGAGAGGAACCGCATATAGAGATACTGAAGGAATGGGATATGGGCCCTTGTACACCCACAAAGAAGTCTGATGGATTAACACACAGAACCTTGAATTAAGGGGTTTCAATGACATAAGTAGCGTCCTTTCTTTCTTATTTCTTTTTTGTTTGTTTTTTGTTGTTGTTTGTTTGTTTGTTTTCTGTTTTTTTCTTTTTTCTTTTCTTTTTTATTTTCTTTTTTCCGTTTTCTTTTTTCCTTTTTTTTCTTTTTTTTCCATTTTCTTTTTTCCTTTTTCTTTTTTTTTCTTTTTTCTTTTTTCCTTTTTCTTTTTTCTTTTTTTCTTCTTTTTTCTTTTTTTTTTTCTTTTTTCCTTTTCAATTTTTATTTTTTCTTTTTCTTTTAACAGGGCTTTGGGACACGGCACAAAGAGCTCATCAGAATCATGGTTTCACGCCATGAAGTGGATATGAATGAGATCAAAGGCTATTACAAGAGGCTGTATGGCACCTCTCTCCGCCAAGCCATTATGGTAGGTTTTCTGTCAGGTGACATATGAAGTGGGAAACAACTGAGTGATTTAGGCCATTCAGTAAGTGTTTGTTAACTCTTCTGCTCCTCAGACACCTTTTCATATCGAGTAACTCATTGTAGCTGAGCAACTCATGTTCCCAATGGCCCTCATGCTGGTTGAATAAATTCATTTTCAGGGGCAATGTTTTTGTCACAAAAGGTGTAGCAATTTGTCAGTAGTGGTACATGTCTGAGGATATCATCTTGCAGTAGAGGCCAAGAGTTGAATGCCTGTGCTTGGGCATGTATAAGGTACATTGGCAGGAGGTTGGAAATGATTGTACTGACAGATCTATGGGAGATACTTGATGTAACTGGCTATTGGTTTTTAACATTTGAGGTACTCCTGCAAATACCTTATTAACTTGACATTTAATTGGCCTGCTTTCCAGATAACTTAAGTAAAACTATCTTCTTAAAGGGGACAGACCACCCAATTTATTTTCCGGAAGAGTTAAACCAGTAAGGGACTTGAACAAAGCTAAACTTGCTTTGTGGAGGCGAGTAGACAACACTAAAAAAAAAAGTCTTGATTGGAGTAGAAACGTACTCCCTACATCTATCAAAATCCCTTTTTGATTTTTATTGGTGTCTGCTACTTTTTCAGTTAGGTGCCAAAGGTCACTGTTTTTCTTCCATCATGAGTGTGTGTGATCTGTAATTTGGTATGTAATTACATCACCTGATCATCTTCCAAATTGGTGATTGCATCCAAATAGCTTGAGGTGCAGTTTGGTTTCACTAAACAATTCATATGTCTCTGCAAAGCAGATTCAAGTTTAAGAAAACTGTGTGTAATAATTACAGTGCATACTTAATGCATATTATCATTTTTTTTTCCAAGCCAAATAAGCAATCCTATGGTGAATCAAATATCACTGTACTACTAGCCTGTGTTTGAGGTAATCCTAGAAACAATGTGTATAGTGTTTTAATATTAATGAACATTGGACATCAGTGGTCAAAGAAGGCATTTTCACTTTATCTGGAGAAGAAAAGCTTAAGATCCTAGACAGAAAAAAATCTGCTGTACTTCTCTTCCTTATTTATGCTGTGAGACCTCCTAGGATTTTTATTGGCCTCTGCTCCACTCGGGAAATGCATGTGTTTATTTCTAGGTCATATGACTAACTTCAGTGAGGGCACTTAGTTCAAGCTCACTCTGTGGCTAACACATATGTGTTATCAAATGGTTAATTTATTCAGGTGAAGGATTGCTGTTTGGTGCCTGTATCTTGAATGCTTACTGAAATTTATTTCACTTGAGACCATTATCCTAACAGTTGTGTTTTTTTGTTCTTAAATTGACAGGATGAACTCAAAGGGGATTATGAAAACATCCTGGTGGCTTTGTGCGGAAATGATAACTAAGTTTCACATTTGTACAATGCACACAAGCCCTGTTGCTTGAAGGTCTTTCTATTTGCCTCGGCTGTCTATATAATACAGGCTTTACACTGTGAGATTTCGCTCGAATGGTACTTAGTCTGTATGCGTTATGTCAAAAACGTAACCTGGAATATATTTTTTCAGTATCTTTATTCTGAATGGCATTAATATCTCTTGTTGCCATTATTTATCCAAAGTCAAAGAGTTCCCCCAAGTTTCTGTTTGCTTTATTAACCATGAAAAAGGTAAAGTTTTTATCTATGAGAAACAAATAAACTTTTAAAAATAAAATTAACCTGTGTGGAACTTTGTATGCCCTTTGTTGCTTTTCTACATTTAATTACAAGTTGTGTGTGTACAGTTCATGAGAGAAAAAAACAGTAAATAACTTAAACAATCAAAAAAGGATGTAGCAACATCACACAGTATAGCTGAGCCTATACCTTTCCATTTTCATTCAGCTAGGGCTTATGTAAGCCAGATTTAAGAAAAATAACTAAAGATAACTTACTAAAGAAATTTAACAATATAAAAAATTTAACAATATCTCTATCTTGTTCTTTTTTCATTTAAATTCCAGAATAAATGAATTTGTTACGTTTTGTATATAGGAAAAAAATTAAAAAAAAAAGACTTGACAAAACTCTTCATAACCCCTGTAGGACTTTCATCTTTTTCCTGATGAGTTGCGTAAATTTTTTATATTATCTTCAAAGTGAAAAAACTACTATTACTACTTCTATTTAGGACAGAATTCATGCCTGGCATTACTGTCCTGATTGTGCCAAATGCTGTGCAAATGAGTTATTATAGCCCTCAGGTGCAGTGGTGGAACTAAGCATTACTTGGTTCTTCGTTACATGCAAATACTGCTCATCTTTGTTATGGGTGATCTCCAGTTACTCGTTTGAACAACAACATGATAAACTATTTGGAAGTTAAAGGTCATCCCGGTTAATTCATGTTAAACATTGCAGGTCCTCTTCTATTCATATTGGGATAGTCTATGATAACAGAACTAGATGCGTGGAAAAGGAGAAGTCTTATTCTAGAAGAAACATTGACATTGCCAGAGTCGGAGAGAAGATTCCAATGTGCCTTCCACAGGGCCAAGTTTTGATCTATCCCAATTATTTTCCAAGATCTAGAGTTCCCACCCTACTGTAGTTTACTTTGTTGGTAATCCTTATTGTCCTCACAGGATAAATGGAAGAGAGAGATTCCAACCAAAGAAGTTTGTGGGACATACACATGATAGTGGTCAATAAGAACAGAAAAACAAACCGACAAGCAGAAACTCGCAGAGATCATGTGCTGAGGGATCTATTTGATCAAATGGCAAGCTTCAGAGAAAACAAAACCAAACCACCTTTCATATTTTGAGTGTGACATGAGTAAAAAATGCATTTTCTTAAGTGTCAGGTGTCAGGAGAATGCAATTCCCCAATCCTTTAGTCCATATAATGATGAGTTGGAAAGGTTGATTGTGACATTAAAAGTTGACTGGAAGTGAAGTCTAACTTTACAGCATATGAAATGAAGATGGTGTCTTGATTCTTTAGCAAAACCCCCTTGCTTCCTTTCTTACTAAAGAAAATGCATAGAAGGGAATGATTAGTTGCAGCTGTCGTTTCCTTTTGAACTTGTGGTGATAATCATACATGTTTTGATTATATGCATATAAATATATATATATATGCATATAAAGCATGTATGTTTTGCTAACCTCTTTGGCATGGGTAACAACCTATTAAAAATGAAGAAACTTCAATGAATGTTTTTTGCGATACTAACTGTGTTGCTGGCCAGACCCTTGGAGGAGCAAAAAAAAAACAGAGCAAACTTGTACTCAGTGGATGGGTCATAACTAATTAACTTGTAGCCAGTAGGTTATTAGTCCTAATCATGAAACTCTTGTTTCAACATTTCAGTCATTGTGAAATTGAGACTTGCTGTAGCTATGCAAAGGGAAAGAATTTGATTTCATCAGCATAGGAAAATTGTTTTTCAAGAGTTATGTTTCCCAGAGAAGCCAAAAGATGCAAAAAATCCATCAAAAAAGTTGTAGCAGGTTTTTAGAAATTACTTTCAATTAATGCTTAAGGAATGATCGAAAATTTAAATTTATTTGAAGGGGTCTTTTTCTTTTTAGAATCAGAATTGTTTAGGTTGGAAAAGACCTTTATGATCACCAAGTCCGACTATTAACTTAGCACTGCCAAGTCCACCACTAAGCCATGTCCCTAAGTCTCACATCTGCAGATCTTTTAAATACTTCCAGGGATGGTGACTCAACCACCTCCCTGGGCAGCCTGTTCCAATGCTTGATAACCCTTTGGGTGAAGAAATTTTTCCTAATATCCAATATAAACCTCCCCTGGCACAAGTTGAGGCTGTTTCCTTTCGTTGTATTGCTTGTTACTTGGGAGAAGAGACCAACCCCCACCTCGCTACAACCTCCTTTCAGGTAGTTGTAGAGAGCAATGAGGTCTCCCATCAGCCTCTATTTCTCCAGGCTAAACAACTCCAGTTCCCTCAGCCACTCCTCATAAGACTTGTGTCCCCAGCTTTCTGGCGCTTCACTGAACGCGCCCCAGCACCTCAATGTCTTTCTTGGAGTGAGGGGCCCAAAACTGAACACAGTATTCAAGGTGTGGCCTCACCACTGCTGAGTACAGGGAGACAATCACTTCCCTAGTCCTGCTGGCCACAGTGTTTCTGATACTAGCCAGGGCACCATTGGCCTTCTTGGCCATCGGGGCACACTGCTGGCTCATATTCAGCTGGCTGTCAACCAACACCCCCAGGTACTTTTCCACTGGGGCAGCTTTTCAGCCACTCTTCCCCAAGCCTGTAGCATTGCATGGGGTTGTTGTGACGCAAGTGCAGAACCTGGCACTTAGCATTGTTGGCCAATTGATCCAGCCTGTCCACATTTATGCTTTTCATAAAGGCACATGCATCACAAAGTGAGCACCTAGAATTTTCATTGAGAGTAAAGGAGAAGATGGTATGAAGTTAAATGTGTTATTAATAGAGAAATGGTTATTATCTGATTACAAATTTTGCAGGACTGTGCAACAGAAAGAAGATTACTGTACATTGCTGCATTCTAAACAGCTGTCCTAATTTTAAGATATTTCACTATAATTTTATGTGTATCATTGCTAGAGAAAAGAGTAGCTGCATTTTGATTGTATTTGTACTCTGTGTCTATTTCTGCAGTTGCAAATGCTGCATCCTTTGAAGAGGAAGGATTGGTAGAGGTCTGTGTAGCAGTGTATCAATGAGGAGTCACAGGTTTACTACCACTACAAGCCAGCTAAATCTCCCTAGGCAATCACTTCTGTCTGAGATGCACATTCCTGTACAGTGAGGGTGCTACTTCCACAAACATTTAAAAAAGCACAAGTTGTTTTTTGTTTGGTTGGTTGGTTTTTTTAAAATCTGCTTGTGTGGCCATATCACAAGTGTCTTCAATGTTATAATGTATTTATACTACTCATTATTTCTGTGGGAATTTTGCAGCCAACTATCATAGTCCAGAAACTTGATTTCAAGTACTGTAAAAAATAGAGTTTAGGTTAATACTTGTGGAACAGAATGATTGCACCATCCATTTCACTGCCAGAAGACTCTCTGATTGTCTGAGTGGAAGAGAAGGATATTGCTAAACTTAAAAAAAATCATGGTTTTCAGTTATAGCAAAACCTAAGTGGCAAGGTGGTTTCCTGGAGTTAAGAAAGGGCAGTCCTTGTCCTAAAGAGCTATGCTGCACAATCAAGGGGGAAGAGAGACAGAGAACTGAATGAACCAGCACCAATAATAAGAGCATCAACAGAGCAATATAAATGAAGCTCTAAGTCACTCTAGTCGGAATATTGTTGAGAAGTGGGATTACCACAGAAGACAAGTAAACAAAGGTCATTTGGATCTTGTTTGCTCTTTCTTTTCTGCCTATCAAAGGACAAAATGTCACATAAAATCACTGCAAATGAGTTTGAAATGTAAGCCCCTAAGGACTCCATTCAATAGCATGCTCCTCTCTGTGCTAAACTGAAAGCATGGGATGAGCCCACAGTCCTCCATACCGAGGAGGGATATTTGCACGTTTTCTGCAGCTGTTTTCCTAATCAGTATTAGAAATAAAGCACCAGTACACGGAGAAATAAGAGGGGGGAAATAAAAAAGATATTTTCAAGTCTTTCTAAACTTTTGTCAAAACCAAACAGAAAGTCCTCCACACCAAAGTTAAACTGTAAAGAACCACTCAGTGCTCACTCAGGCTGTTTGGAGGAAGGCTTGCTTGGGCATAGTCAGTGTGCTGGAATTTTCACCACTATTTTAGTGAACAAAATGAATGAATTTTATACCTCTTCATGGTTAGGGAAACTCATTCAAAACAGCCTACAGAAATAAATAAGCCTTTAATCAAGTCTAAACAGGGGATAGATGGAAAGCAGCCTGTCATCATGTTTTGAAGACAGTCAGATGTGCTTTTTTTGGAAAGATATATATTAGAATTGTAGTAGGGTGAGGCTTTTTGCATTGAGCTAAGACTTCTGAGGAATGGTAGCCCACCCACTTAATGGGGAATGGCCATCCAGCCACTTAAAGCTTATGAAGGAGAGGTGAGGGGTGAAATCAAGAGGAAAGGAAATGTCAATAAATATGTTACAAAAAAGGCCATAGTGAAATTCATTAGAAGGCTTCTTTGCTTTGTTGTGAGTTGGTGCGAGGGGACCAAGGGGTCACCAAAAGAGCAACAAGAGGATCGAAACGTGATTTTTTTTTTCATCATTATACAGTTGTAGCCTATGAGAAGGAAAGTATTGTGAGGACGCATCTTCAAACCAACCCTGTAAATGAAAGACTCACCCTTCATCTTCAGTGATGTCAGACAGGAAAAGGTTTCTTAAGAGATGGTTATTTTTTTAATCAGTTAGAAAGTTTTGAAAACCACTCCTTCAATTAACACTAATTCTTTCACTACTGTTTGATAAAATGCACTGGAAATTCTAAATTTGTCACATTTAGCTTATTATTACTTTCTGCTCAGCCATCTCCGCACCAGTTGGACAGGTTCTCCTGTTTCTCTTTCACTGTGAATGCTCTTCTGGTCCATTTGGCTTCGCCCTGACAAAACAAATGATAAACTTGCAGGAGACAAGAAAAAAGGCATCTGGAGTTTCAGAATGATGTTTCCAAAAATTTGAGCTCTAGTGCCACCTCGTGAATAAATTGAGAACAAGGACAAGAAAATGTATTCCAGCCGAAATTCAGTCCAAGGAAGTGAAGATGTTATCCAGGAGCTGTTTTCCAGGCTGTCGGAATGATGAGAACGAAACCAGTTCAGTTTATAATGAAAAACTTTTTTTTTCTTTTTTTCTTTTTTTTTCTTTTTTCCTTCTTTTATTTTTTTTTTCCTTGTCTTTTTTTTTATTTTATTTTTTTTATTTTCCCCTCTGGTATCTTTTTTTGGAGCTCTGGTTTCAAAAGGAAAGTGTGGGAGAAAAATGAACTCAGACTAGCTGATGTATTCTTCAGAGGAGATACAAAGAGCTGTTTCTCAAAGCACTGCAACAGACAATCATAGAATATAGAAAAAAAAAAAAAAACCCACAACACCAAACCCCTGCAAAAATATATCAAATGTGTATGGGTGCTGACACAAAACCCTGCACTTGAAAGAGAGACTCACCTGCCCCACAGCCTGTCTTTCTGTCTCTTGTGTGATACACAGGAGGCTCTGAGCAGAGATGTTCATTAGATTGTTATTCAGCAGATTTGGGCAAATAAGGGAGAAATTCTAATAGAAACCATAACAGAAGGTGCTATGGCAAGGTGATACAGCTAAGCAGCCCTGTGTGGTTTTCTAGCATAAAGACAAATTTGGGTTTGGAAATTAAGCTGGTTTTCCACCTCCATTCTGGTCCCCTGTGCAGCATGTTTTCAATTGCCTTTTGCATTTATTATATGCTGCTTTTTGTTAAAATCATTGGAATAAGGTACACCAAAAGGTCTTTTAAAGTCTGGCCTTAATTTTTCTATGTCTTGTCTGGCAATCTATTGAAGTATCTCCTTCATTCAGCTGGACCAAGTATAGAAAAGCTAAACAAACAGCTTGTAAGTAATGCAGATATTGCAAAAGTAGTGGCAGTTTATCACAGCTAGGGGAGGTGACCATCACCTTCTTTAGTATTGTTTTCTATGCTATTCTTTACACATCAGTGGATCAGGATGTTTCTGGATTTGTCTGAATAAAGAAGAGGAGAAATTAGCTCTTGTACGTTGTTTGATTGTACTACGTAGACGTTTGTATTGAATTGTTCACTGTGATACTAATCTAGGTTTCCTGAACAGTTGCAGTTAATTAGTATTGTCTAATATGCATTTATATGACTCTAGCAATAATAAGCTGCATCTGCATTTAAATTCACCATGCCTAGTTCAAACTCTGCATAGTCCTTCCTTCCTATCCACATTAAATGATTGTAGGTCATTGTCAAAACCTACCATTTGAGTTTTCTGAGTAGCTGATGAATTTAAATTGATGAATGAACAGAAGGTTTGGATTTCTTACTGCTCAGTTTTATCTGTTTTGAAATTCAACACTTTCTTTTTTTTTCCACCACCTCTTACCGTATTTTAACCTGTGCTAGACCTTGGCTGGTAAGCTACTGACAAATTTCTTACAAGCTTCTTGGGAGGCTATGTCAGACTTCACAAAGTCCAATTGAATGGTGAAGGTTCTTCTGATATTTTTGCAACTTTACAACAAAACACTCTGCTCTTTGTGAAGTCATATGTATTTAACTATGAGGATGATTAGCTGATTTTTAATTATTTTTTCTAGGTGTTTCACATTTCAGTTAGTATGAAGTTATTGACAAATAAATACTTTTGATTTATGAATTGATAATTTTATTTTCAGACTTGTTTATTCCAAATAATAAGTGGATATGAATAAATACTATACATTGTTTATTATTCCTGCAAACACTATTGAGTTCTTCAGAAAAGACTGGCAGGGGCCAGTTGTGTATTGCATTATCTGAAAACATCAGCATGTAGCATTGTTTGAAATGTACCAAGTTTGCTTCTATTTGATTGGGTGAATACTTCTGGAATGTCTAAAAACATGACACTTGGTCTTATAGAAAATTGATGATTTTGTTAATCCATGGTACATCAACCAGGTCTGGAACAATGCTATAGTTAGGTGTTTTTATTTTTATCGAATGCAGATATGAACATGTGGAAAATTTCTTAAACTTGCTTAATCCCACTCCACAAAATGTAAATCTTATAATTTGGAAATTATAGTTTCAAGTCCATTTCTTTTCTGTATATATTTAGCCTATTAATAAAAAAAAAATACTCTAATGTAGTATCTGAAACCCTTCCAAATACATAACTCAAAACTTACTATGACAAAGAAACCCCAGTCTCCATACAGTAATTTGCACAAGAGAAACTGAAAACAATGAAGTCACTTCGGTGAAGCATCAGTGCTGTTAATTACAGAGCTTTATATTGGAGAATATTTTTACTTTTCTGCTTAATGCAGAATGCATAATGTTTTCCTAAGATATGGCTTGGCTGTGGGAGAAATTGTCTGTACTTCCTAAGAACACTAGATGTAGCTGTTGACACTTGCAGGAGAAAGTTTTTTTTTTATTATTTTTTTTCTGCACTTCAATAAATATGTATTTTGTTGGTTTTTGTGTGTTGTGCTTTGGATTATTATTATTTTTTTTAAAATCTTCATATTGTGGCTTTGCTTAAAATATCAGGGACCTTCTTTCACCTTGATTTGTCAGTCCCTCTTCCATTACACGTGGTACAAAAAGTTAAAGTATAAATTTAAACATGACATGAGTTTTCATGAATTAATTATAAAGTAATGATGTTTGAAAATAAATTAGGATATATGCTTCTAGCAATTGGCCTGCCATTGCAACTAGAGCGGTGTAGTACAGGTTTCTTTTGCAGCATCGATGCATTTTACATTGTGAGGATATAGCAGTAATCCGATCAGCTGCAATTGCCAAAATACCAGAGAGATCCCTAAAAATAGAAGTCCTATAGTAATCTGTCCAGATTATTGAATTCAGTGACCACTTGGCAATATATGAGGGAATGCTTGCAGAGGTGAATTAAAATATATCATGCGGTTTTATTTTCAGTGACATCTAGAAATCTTCCGTATTCTGTTCTACCATTTTCATGGGAAACACATTTATAAGAATACCTGATTTGCTGTACTGCTTCTTAAGTTTTTTCCAACTACTAGTACTATAGTAAAACTCAAAATAGTATTGACAATGCCACATTGTAATATTTTATTGGAAGAGTTTAATTAAGAAAATACAATGTAGAAATACAGATTTCTTTATCAGCAAACATAAGGTATAAGTGTAAGCCTATACAAAACTTCTAGTATCATTTTCTTCTGCAACGATAAAAAGAAGTATGTTTGCATGCATGTACATGTATTTAGATGCTTTTCTAATGCGTAATTGTAAAATGTGTATTTAGGGAGAGACAGATAGAAAGGATGAATATGGTGGTGCATTTTCCTGGTTTTCATGTTTCATTCATGCCCTTTGAATGAAAAAGAACTGAAGCCAGGGATTCGATGCTGCTTTTCATTTCTAACTGATAAATGCAAAGAAATAGTTCATATAATAAAGTGGTAATCATAGAAGAGTATGAATTAATGACTGTTGACAAGCACATGTACCTGTACATCTATGAATGTTATATTACTGGGAGTGATGCAGGAAGATTTGGTGTTAGTGAAAGGGTTTTATTTGTTATTAACCTGAATTGTGTTATACATACAGACTTCTGGTAGGAGAATTGCATCTACTCCCCTATCTGAATGAAAATAAATATGCTGCAGATACAAATAACCTGTCACTTAACAGTGTCATGCACTCCCTTGTGTGCTTGTCCTTTGAGCCTACCTCCTGTTCTCAGTTGTGCTTCTGTGATTTTGTATAGTTTTTAGTGGAATTGCTGTGGTATAAATACACTTATATCAAGATTTGTAGATCCATATGTACTCTGCCTCTATGGTGCCCAGCTGATTTGCACAGAAGCACTGATATCTTGTCCAGACATCTTGCTTTCAAAGCATGGCAAATGCCTGGTCCACGCAGCAGTGCAGTAGATCGTCAGTATAAGAAACTGTCTACTGGTCAGAATGATAGGGTTATAGGTATTTAAACAAAACCAGAATTTGGCTCCAGGAGTTTTGCCATGAGGAACTGCAGAATTCAAAGTAAAATTAATCCCCGGAGCATGAAGTTAATAATGGATCACACTGGTTTCTTAGGCATCTCTCCCTGCTTAGCCAGGGGAAATTCATTCCAGCCACCAAGCCAGGAGAAAACCAGCAGCAATTTTACTGTTTCTGATGTTTTCCTGTTTTATTTAATCTTCTCCACAAGTGGGATCTTCTCGTATCTTTTTCTGCCCCCTGGTTTCACTCCTTGACTCCAGTTTCCACATACCTAGTCCCATGCCACTGTTGACTTCAATACAGTTTTGCTCTCACTGTGCCAGTCTCATAAAATAGGTTGTTTCTCCCCCTCTCCTCTCCTCTCCTCTCCTCTCCTCTCCTCTCCTCTCCTCT